>NW_027362762.1:85508591-85741091 GCF_046119375.1 Phyllobates terribilis
TAACGCGTGTTTGCAACGGTTGCTGTCCGTTCTGCTCTCTTAGGGTCCCTTCTGCCTTCTTGTTTCTGGAGCCTCTCTACTCCTCTGTCTCTCCTCTTTCCTTCCTTCTCCTTCTCTTCTTCTCTTCTCTGGCCCCGGCCTTTTCTCTAGGCCTGCCTTCTGAGCAGAGCTCCTACAGAGCCTCTGCTCCCTGTCACCTCTCTACTATACTGAACTTCTCCCTGAACTAAGATGGCTCCCACCTTTTATCTGCTTCTCTGTGTGTCTGAGCTCAGGTGATCTGCACCCAATGAGCTCCTTCCTGTGCTCCAGAAACCGTCCCCTCTGCTCCTACATCACTGGGTTCTCTCCCCCCTCCCCACCCCAGCCAGGGACATGGTCAGTTGTGCCTGCAATTATATAGGAGCACCGTCGAGCTGTCCCCCGGAAATGGGGTGAGTGTGTGGCACCCCAGGGGTCTGGTTTCCACAGTAACAGCATGTTATGTCTGAGAGCAGGTGGGAGGTCTCTTGGTCAGGGATCCTGTGCATGCCACACCTCCTGCCCAGTCCTGGGAGGGGAAGAACTTCCCCTAGATAAACCTAGGGCTGAGGCAGGGTGAGTGAGTAGAGAAGAAGTAGAGACAGAGAAGCAGATATAGGAAAAGAACATCAGGAGCTCTGTGGGAGCAGTGCTACAAGGAGTCAGGGGCTGGCAGCTGCAGAGCTCGCCCTGACTGAGAAGTTATCACCGGACCCAGAGTCCGAGGCTGTGGGGACTAACTCCTATCCAGCAGCAGAAACCGACCGGCAGGGGATTGCAGGTCCTCTGGCCCAGAAACCCGAAGGCACGGTCACACGCGTGGGACCAGCACCGCTGTCGTGGAGCGGAAGCTACTAGAAGGCCCCGAGTCACCGGCTATACGGGTGAGCACCACACGGTACACTCAGGGACGTGGGCTACTTATACCCGCCTCTAGCAAGGTAGCCGGAAGAGTATCGTTAGTTTGGGAGGCCTACAACTCCGCCTGGCCAGGGGAGATCCCATCTGCTCAAGGACTGACCAGGCCCCAATCGCTAGCCAGTACTCTGGGAGGGTCTATCTTTGTCACCAGTAAAGACCCTGAACTACACCGTACCGTCTCCGAGTGGTTCCTGCTACCCCCATCATCCACGTCGGCTGCCCTGAGGCCATACCCCTCCCGTTGGGGGTTATACTATCACGCTGCACAATCCTACCACCGGCCTCAGCGGTCTGCCCTGCAGCAGCAGCTCCTTAGCTGTACTCAACGGGTGGCGTAGTCGTCCAACATCTACCGCTAATACAGCGCCACTTAGTCTGACTCCCTGGGCACGGACCGGATCACCGCCACGAGACTACAACCCTCAAGAGATCCGGCTCCGGGTAAGCTCCCGCGTGCGCAACGCAGCGCGACACAGGCCCAGGGGCGCGTCAACTTTTGGCGTAGTCGGCAGGATTTCGTGCCCGCAACCACCGGGTACTGCGTGCCTGAAAAAGACTGTTCAAACTTACCTGTGGTGAAGATTCCCGCCATCCGGCGCCATCTTCCGCTTCCTTCCCGCCATCGGTGGAGTTTTCCCGCCATCCGGCGCCATCTTCGGCCTTCTTCCCGCCATACGTGGAGTTTTCCCGCCATTGGACGCCATCTTGAGGACGCCGCGCGGGAAGAAGAGGGGCGTGGACTCCGAAAGCGCGCGAGAACTGAAGCCCCGCCTCACGTCCGGATGTTGCGTAAGGTCCTGGAAGGAGCCCAGCAGACGCCGACGTCACAGGAGCGCGACGGAAGGTCCTCAACCCTGACGATCCACTGCGGAGCCGCGGCCTACGGAAGAGGATCATCGCAAGGTAGGCCACGTTCCACTAGGGGAGAGAAGGATGTCGGATACGGAGGAGAGCTTCACCGCTTCAACCCCCGCCAGCGCCACCGCTGTTGCGGTCATGCCTTTCACCATGCCCTATATCCCGGGGGCAGCCTGGCTACCCCAGTACTCAGGGGAGTCACATACTCTGCATGACTTTAGAGAAAAGCTGGATAGCCTCTTCCAGGTGTACCCCCTCACATAGGAGCAAAAAGTGAGCATCCTGGTGGCCCAATTAACCTGGGCAGCCCAAAGGGAGGTAAAGTCCTGGCCATCTGGGGGGAGGACTGTTGCAGGGATACTAACCCGGCTGAGGGACACCTTTGATACCCGCACCTCAGCCGAGATCAAGCTTAGATTCTACGGGTGCAAACAGCGGGCACATGAGAGTATAAGGGACTATGCCCTGAACCTACAAGAGGCCCTGAGAGCCATTAAGCAGACCGACCCTGACGGCGTGGGAAACGAGGACAGGCTGTTGACCGAACAATTTATAGAGGGACTATATTGCAATGCCCACCGAACCCAGTTGCGGGCAATGGCCTTACAGGACCCTCATCTGGGATTTGCACAGTTCAAGGACAGAGCCATCCGGGTGCTCCGAGAACCAGCACCAGGTGGCGTTGTGACCCACAGACGCCCCACTACCACTTACCACCAGGAGGCGGCGCCCTTGTCGGCAGGGCCTGTGGGAGCTGATGCGCAGGCTTTGAACAATGACCCGGCTCCAGACCTGCACCATCAGGTCCAAGAGCTAGCTAAAAGCGTTGCTGCGCTAACCCGAACTGTGCAGTCTTTACAGGTTTCCACTCCAGGGAAGATCCAGCTGGCATCCGGACCGGAGGACATCCCGTGGCGTCGACCAAGGAGGACCCCACCGGCCAGAGGAAGACCCAGCGACCGATACAACGAGGACGGACAACCCATCTGCCGCCGCTGCAATCAACCCGGACATATGGCAAGGTACTGTCCTTTAAACTGGCACAACCTGGGGTAGAGGGCCAACCCCCAGGAAAAAGATCATCAGGCCCATCGAACTGGCGCGACAGATATGTGGGAGGACGTCCAGTCTTGCCTGTGGTACTGGATGGCATCCCTATGAGTGCACTATTGGACACCGGGTCACAGGTCACCACTATCCCGTACGTGCTCTTCAAGCAGTACTGGAATGACTCGGATATCACCCGCTACCCTGACGACGACTTGAGTATCATCGCCAGCAATGGTCAGCCCGTGCCACAGATTGGATTTAAAGAGGTGACCATTAAAATCGGTAGAGTCGAACTGGCAGCACAGGGACTGATCATTGTAGACATTGACAAACACGAGAGTCACCCAAAGATAACTCTAGGAACTAATGTAATTGAAAATTGTCTTGCAGAGGTGATTTTCCTTTTACAGCAGGTTGCCAAGAACGCCAGCTCCGGCCAGCAGCGAGTGCTCCAGAAAGAGATCCGGGCACTGATGCGACGGCAACAGCTAGAACTCTCCGGTGGTGAGATTGGTAGCGTGCGAATGTGTGACCCTTTCCCTATTGCCATGCCCCCGAAAAGTGAAATGATGATTTGGTGCCGGGCAGCTATTGGTCTGAGAGGTAGAGATTACCAGGCAATGGTAGAACCAGTTTACTCAGACAGTAGGTCCACCATTTTGACAGCACGGGGGGTGGTCAATGTACGCCATGGGAGGGTGCCCGTTCGCATAATAAATATCGGGAAGAGGGAAGTGTACCTGCCCCGGTATGCCACGCTAGCCAAATTGTATACCATCAATCAAGATTCCATACAGTCCGTAGAACCCTTGCCTCCATCTTCCCCGGAGGAAGGTAACGGCTCTCAGAAAACAATGGAGGACTGGTGTCAGCAACTACATTTGGGTACTGACTCCACTCCCTCACACCAGAAACAGGGAGTCTATCGGGTGGTTCAAGAGTACGAGAGAGTGTTTAGTAAACACCCGTTAGACTTCGGGCGAGTCAAGGGGGTAGAACACCACATCCCCACGGGAGACCATCCTCCCATAAAAGAGAGGTATCGACCCGTATCCCCTGCACACTACCAACACGCCAAGGGGATGCTTAGAGACATGAAGGAGGCTGGGGTGATCAGGGATAGCTGTAGCCCCTGGGCAGCTCCACTAGTCTTAGTCAAAAAGAAAGACAACACCATGAGGATGTGTGTAGATTACCGGAAAATCAACCGTATCACACACAAGGATGCGTACCCCTTACCAAGGATAGAGGAGTCTTTGGCTGCTTTAAGATCTGCTAACTTCTTCTCTACCTTGGATCTCACTAGCGGGTACTGGCAGGTTCCTGTAGCAGAGGCGGACCGGGAGAAGACCGCATTCACCACCCCGATGGGACTTAGCGAGTTTACCTGCATGCCGTTCGGACTCTGTAACGCACCAGGAACCTTTCAACGATTAATGGAGTGCTGTCTGGGCCACAGAAACTTCGAGACGGTCCTGTTGTACCTGGACGATGTCATCGTATATTCCAAGACTTATGAGGACCACCTGAAACACCTGGCGGAAGTGTTCGAAGCTCTGGCAAACTACGGCCTAAAGGTAAAACCCTCCAAGTGTCACCTCCTAAAACCAAAGGTGCAGTACCTGGGACACGTGGTGAGCGCTGACGGAGTGGCTCCCGACCCTGATAAGATCACCGCAATTAAGGAATGGCCAAGTCCCTCCAGTGTAAAGGAAGTGCGGCAGTTCCTCGGGTTGGTAGGCTATTACCGCAGATTCATCCCCGGTTTCACCAAAAAGGCAGCTCCTATGCAGGACCTCCTGATAGGCCAGTCCCGGAAGGCCAAGAACCAGAAGCCACCCTTCAGATGGGAGAAGTTAGAAGAAGAGTCCTTTCGCCAGCTGAAGATGGCCCTCACGGGGGATGAAATCCTGGCGTACCCTGATTACAGCCAGCCCTTTATCCTCTACACCGACGCAAGTAACATCGGGCTAGGAGCCGTGCTGTCCCAGATCCAGCAGGGGAAAGAACGAGTAATCGCTTACGCCAGCCGAAAACTGCGACCCACCGAGAGAAACCCTGAGAATTACAGCTCATTTAAGCTAGAGTTCCTGGCAGTGGTGTGGGCAGTCACCGAACGCTTTAAGCACTACCTCGCTTCCTCCCGGTTCACCGTGTACACGGATAACAACCCGTTGACACACCTGGACACAGCAAGACTCGGTGCCCTAGAGCAGAGATGGATGGCCCGTCTGTCCAACTACGAGTTCACAATCAAATACCGGGCAGGACGCTCCAATACCAACGCGGACGCCCTGTCCAGGATGCCAAACCTACCGGACGTAGGAGAAGATCCAGAGGGACTGGAAGAAGTCGAACTCCCCGCGTTCCACCGTCATGGGACTATCCAGTATTCCCACCGGGTAAGGAGTAAGCAAGCTGCTACGTTTAATCCCTTGCCTCACTACAACTGGGCGGAAACGCAAGACAGTGACCCTGCCGTCCGACTGGTGAAGGAGATGCTGACTCGGCCAGAGGCTCGCCTTGACCCAGACGCTCCGGAGGAAGCCAAGCAACTGTGGGCTGAGAAGAGTCGACTGTTCCTTTATAAGGGGAAGTTGTGCCGCCGAATGGTTAACTCCCGGACGCATGAACTAATCTGGCAAGTAGTGGTGCCACGAAGAGACGCAGCCGTGGTGATGGATGCATACCACGACGGGGCTGGACACTTTGGATGGAAGAAGCTGGAGTTCCTGCTGCGCGGGCGGTTCCACTGGGTAGGCATGAGGGGAACCATCGAGAGGTGGTGCAGAGACTGTGGCCCGTGCAACCTAAGAAGGAAGGACCGTGCCAGCCAGAAGACTCCCCTGCAGTCCATCGTCACCCGGCAGCCGTTGGAACTGGTAGCCTTGGATCATGTAAAACTGACCCCAAGCAGAAGTGGCTACGTCTACGCACTAACCATCGTGGATCACTACTCCCGGTTCTTGGTTGTTATCCCCGTCAAGGACTTAACAGCTCGAACAGCAGCTAGAGCCTTCCAGCAGCATTTCTGCCGTCCACACGGGTACCCGGACCAAGTGTTGACAGACCAGGGACCTGCCTTTGAAGCGGAGGTCTTCCAAGAATTCTGCACTCTGTATGGCTGCCGGAAGATAAGGACGACACCCTATCATCCGCAAACTAATGGACTTTGTGAGAAAATGAACCAGGTGGTGATAGATCTTCTGAAAACATTGCCCCTGGAAGAACGCAGTCTGTGGCCTGAGAGGCTGCCCGACCTAGTGGACCTATACAACCACATCCCGGTAGGTTCCACCAACTGTACCCCGGCTTACCTGATGAGGGCAAGACCTGGTAAGCTACCTGTTGACCTGGAGATGGGAGTCCTGACTAGAGATGAGCGTTGTTCTACTCGAACTGTTCGCCAATCTCAAATTCGAGCTGTTTTGGGCGGTGTTCGAGCCGGTCGGCGAACACGAACAATTTGAGAAAAATTCGGCTGTTCGAGGTTATGTTCGATAACTGTTCGTGCACCAAAATCATAACTGGATTTTTTCTCAGTAATGATGAAAATTAATGTTAATACGCAGTTTGAGTGTACAGCGGGGCGGGGGGAGGGGCAGGGGATGGATCTCTGCAGGAACAATGAAGATCTCCATTTTTTTTTCTCTTTCCCGCATTTGCAGTGGGGAGGTGCAATCTGTCAGCCTATCAGCAGCGCACACACGGAGCGAAGTGCTTTTTTTCACACAAGCAAGGGCATGTGTGATTGGCAGTGTATGTCACATGTCCTTGCCCTATAAGACCAAGCCATTTTCCCCGTCGCCACCATTTTCTCACTGCTGCAGCTGCGTGTTAGACGGCACCGCTGTTGCTGTGTGCGCTATACCTTGTTAATTTCAAGCCAATTTTCGCACAAATATACAGATAGCTTGGGAGTAGGGAATAGTTGTGATTGCAGTCCTTTTAAGGACTAGGTTACAGCATTTCCTACGACTTTTATCAGGCAGGTCTGTGCTCTTAAATAGATAGATTGTGGGAGTAAAGACTAATTGTAATTGGAGTCCTTTTCAGGACTAGGTTACATCAGTTCCTATCAGTTTTTGCCAGGCAGGTCTGTGCCAGTGCTGTGCAAGTTTTTTTCACAGCATTTGGCTGAATCTAGCAAAGCTAATCCTTTTTTGCCTATTGCAGAGTGTGTTAGTCAGTGGAGTAGCCTATCTGTGTTGCAAGATATACCACCTGTGTATAGAATACCAATTTTTTTACTGCACCTAGTGAAGTAAAATCTTTTGGGCATAGCATCATTCTATTAGTCCATCTATACTGACCTCCATCAGGTTGCAAACTGAATATAATTTTTTTCTGCATCTAGCTCTGAAAAAATATTTGGGCTTCTAGCAGTGTGTGGGACTTGGTCTATTAGTCCATCTATACTGACCTCCATCAGGTTGCAAATTAAAAATAATTTTTTTCTTCATTTAGCTCTGAAAAAATATTTGGGCTTCTAGCAGTGTGTGGGACTTGTTCTATTAGTCCTTCTATACTGACCTCCAGCAGGTTGCAAATTGAATATAATTTTTTTCTGCATCTAGCTCTGAAAAAATATTTGGGCTTCTAGCGGTGTGTGGGACTTGGTCTATTAGTCCATCTATACTGACCTCCATCAGGTTGCAAATTAAAAATAATTTTTTTCTGCATCTAGCTCTGAAAAAATATTTGGGCTTCTAGCAGTGTGTGGGACTTGGTCTATTAGTCCATCTATACTGACCTCCATCAGGTTGCAAATTAAAAATAATTTTTTTCTTCATTTATCTCTGAAAAAATATTTGGGCTTCTAGCAGCGTGTGGGACTTGTTCTATTAGTCCATCTATACTGACCTCCATCAGGTTGCAAATTAAAAATAATTTTTTTCTGCATCTAGCTCTGAAAAAATATTTGGGCTTCTAGCAGTGTGTGGGACTTGGTCTATTAGTCCATCTATACTGACCTCCATCAGGTTGCAAATTAAAAATAATTTTTTTCTGCATCTAGCTCTGAAAAAATATTTGGGCTTCTAGCAGTGTGTGGGACTTGGTCTATTAGTCCATCTATACTGACCTCCATCAGGTTGCAAATTAAAAATAATTTTTTTCTTCATTTAGCTCTGAAAAAATATTTGGGCTTCTAGCAGTGTGTGGGACTTGTTCTATTAGTCCTTCTATACTGACCTCCAGCAGGTTGCAAATTGAATATAATTTTTTTCTGCATCTAGCTCTGAAAAAATATTTGGGCTTCTAGCGGTGTGTGGGACTTGGTCTATTAGTCCATCTATACTGACCTCCATCAGGTTGCAAATTAAAAATAATTTTTTTCTGCATCTAGCTCTGAAAAAATATTTGGGCTTCTAGCGGTGTGTGGGACTTGGTCTATTAGTCCATCTATACTGACCTCCATCAGGTTGCAAATTAAAAATAATTTTTTTCTTCATTTAGCTCTGAAAAAATATTTGGGCTTCTAGCAGTGTGTGGGACTTGTTCTATTAGTCCTTCTATACTGACCTCCAGCAGGTTGCAAATTGAATATAATTTTTTTCTGCATCTAGCTCTGAAAAAATATTTGGGCTTCTAGCGGTGTGTGGGACTTGGTCTATTAGTCCATCTATACTGACCTCCATCAGGTTGCAAATTAAAAATAATTTTTTTCTGCATCTAGCTCTGAAAAAATATTTGGGCTTCTAGCGGTGTGTGGGACTTGGTCTATTAGTCCATCTATACTGACCTCCATCAGGTTGCAAATTAAAAATAATTTTTTTCTGCATCTAGCTCTGAAAAAATATTTGGGCTTCTAGCAGTGTGTGGGACTTGGTCTATTAGTCCATCTATACTGACCTCCATCAGGTTGCAAATTGAATAAAAAAAATTTCTGCATCTAGCTCTGAAAAAATATTTGGGCTTCTAGCGGTGTGTGGGACTTGGTCTATTAGTCCATCTATACTGACCTCCATCAGGTTGCAAATTAAAAATAATTTTTTTCTGCATCTAACCCAGCCAATAGTTTTGGCCTAATACCACAGTTTGGCCACTCAGCTCTGCTCGGTTACCATCCATTGTTTTTTTGTGCAAACAACTCCAGAGTTGTGAATTAGTTAACCACCAAAATGAGTGGAAAAAGGCCTGCTGCTGGTGGAAAGGGGAATAGGCGTGTTGGGAAGGGGAAAAAAGGTTGTGTCCGTGGGGTAGGTGCAGAAGAAAGACCATCTTCCAGCCAAACTAAAATGTCTATTTCTTTTAGCGGACAATGTGATAAGATCCCTTTCTTACGGCCACGCCAATCGCTACAAATTCCAGATGAGGCACAAAAACAGCAGGTGCTTCAACGGATATCAAGTGCTCCTTTAAGTGGGCTCTCCTCCACATCAACTTCAACATCACAAATACTCCAGTCCTCAAAGGTGTCACCCAAATCGCACTTGCTTCCTCACAGCTCCCAAATCTCCAGCTGCCCGTCTGAGTATGAGGTAGAACAGATGGTTGAGTCTGCAGAGCTGTTTACTCATACTATAGCCTGGGAATCAGAGGTCGACTCCAGCGCTTCTGTGAATCCAGACGAGGAAATGATCTGCACTGATGCCCAGAATCTTTATGAGTCGGATCCAGGACCAGACGCAGAAGGTTCTGACCATAATGTAGACCCTCATTCCCAAACTGTAACTCCTGTTGGTGGAGACAATGAGGAAGACGATGATAAGACTCAAATACCTGATTGGAGCGACAACTTTAGTTTTTTGTCAGGGCAGGAACAGGTTGGCTCTGAGGACGACGGGTGTGATAACGCACAGGGTGATGATGATGAGGTCGGAGATCCCACTTACTGTCAACCCACAGTCAGCCAAGAGATGAGGTCAGCAGAGGAGGTGGAGGAAGATGCTAGTGACGACGAGGTCAGGTTGCGCCTTCCTGGACAGAGACGTAGTACTGGAAGCACGTCAACAACTGCATCCTCAAACACAACTCTGCCTCTCACCACAAGTCGTGGTGGCTCTTCAGGTCGCATGGGTGCTAAGCCTTGCATAGCCTGGGCATTTTTTCAGATCGATAAAGATGACCCAACTCGTGTTATCTGTAACATTTGTCAGCAAAAGCTAAGTAGAGGCCAAAAAATACATAGTTTGAGTACTTCATGCATGAACCGGCACATGGACATGAAGCATAAGTTGCAGTGGGAAGCTCAGTGTGCTACAATGCGGTCTAGCCGGCCGGGCCAACCACCGTCTGCCATATCTTGTGCATCCGCGGCCTCTTCATCCTCTGTGACTGGGGGGACAGCAGTCACACCTGTTTTGGGGCGCAGACCTGCCACCTCTTTACCCGCAACAGCCAGCGTGATTGGCAGGTCATCATTTTCTTTGGAGGTGGTAACACCAGCTGGTCTTGAGCGCTGTCCGACATCGATAGCACCACCTTTGGATCAAGGCAACCTAACATGTCCGCCTGCATCTTCCTCACAGACCGGCAGTTTGCCGGGGACACCCTTATCAACCCCGTCTAAGCACAATAGCCAGCCCTCGGTCCCTCAGATGTGGACAAGTAAAAGACCATTTCCTCCTAGCCATGAGAAAGCTAAGAGGTTGAATTTCACCATCTGCAAGCTCTTGGCTACAGAAATGCTGCCTTTCCGCCTGGTGGACACAGAGGATTTTCGAGACCTTATGTCCGTCGCAGTGCCCCAGTACCAGATGCCCAGTCGGCACTACTTCTCAAAGAAAGGTGTGCCTGCGCTCCACCAGCATGTCGCACACAACATCACCGCTTCTTTGAGAAACTCTGTGTGTGACAGGGTGCATTTCACCACAGACACTTGGACGAGTAGGCATGGACAGGGGCGTTACATGTCGCTGACTGGGCACTGGGTAACTATGGTGACAGCAGGACAAGGGGCTGCTGTCCAAGTCTTGCCGTCCCCACGAGTTGTGCGTCAATCCTCTTTATGTCATTTTTCCTCCACTGCTTCTGCCTCCTCAACCTCCTCTCGGTCTTCCACCTGCACCCAAAGCCTGTCTGGTCATGCCACAAGCTTTCTAACTGCGCAGAAGGGATCCTGCACACCTCCTTACTATGCTGGCAGTAGGGCTCAACGTCATCAGGCGGTTTTTACATTGAAATGTCTGGGAAATGTGAGTCACACAGCTGAGGAGTTGTGGTCAGCTCTGGAGAACCAATTTCATGAATGGTTGTCTCCACTGGACCTGAAACCAGGGAAGGCCGTGTGCGACAATGCTGCAAACCTGGGTGCGGCCCTTCGCCGGGGCAATGTCACACACGTGCCTTGTATGGCTCACGTGTTGAACCTGGTTGTCCAGCAATTTTTAGCCCACTATCCCAGACTAGATGGCCTTCTGCAGAGGGCACGGTCGCTGTGTGCTCACTTCCGCCGTTCGCATCCCGCAGCTCAGCGACTTACATCTCTACAGAAGTCGTTGGGCCTGCCACTTCACCGGCTAAAATGCGATGTGCCTACCCGGTGGAATTCAACTCTGCACATGTTGCAGCGACTGTGGCAGCACCGACAAGCCCTGGTGCAATACGTTCTGACGTATAGCCTGGGCCAACGAGATTCAGAGGTGGGGCAAATCACGCTGGAGGAGTGGTCTCAGATCAGGGACCTATGCACCCTTCTGCACAGTTTTGAAATGGCGACGAAGATGTTTAGTGCTGACGATGCCATTATCAGCATGACTATTCCGGTGATTTACATGCTGGAGCACATGTTAAACAGAATTCGGAGTCAGGTGGTGGCACAAGAGGAGGTGGAGGAAGTAGAGGAGGAGGAGTTGTATGCGGAAGGGCTAACATCTGCAAGGTCCAGACGGTCGGCAGCACCAGGGCGGCAGGCATGTGAGGGTGGGGGAGATGATTTTACCAGGGCGCATGGTAGCAGCCAAACTAGTGAGGAAGGTGCAGGAGCCCAGGAAGAAGTGGAGGACGAACTGATGGAAGACTCATCAGATGAGGGAGACCTTGATCACATTTCTGTTGTGCGAGGTTGGGGGGAGAGGACAGAGGAAGGAAGCATGATTGTTACCTCGCCACCAACACAACAGGGACTTGGTGCTCCTGGATGCGCAACACACATGAGTGCCTTCTTGCTGCACTACCTGCAACATGACCCTCGAATTGTGAGAATTAGAAATAATCCTGACTACTGGGTTGCCACACTGTTAGATCCCCGGTACAAAAGTAAATTTGCAGAAATTATTCCTGCCATAGAAAGGGATGCACGCATGCAGGAGTATCAGCAGAGACTGTTGCAGAATCTTACATGTGCTTTTCCACAAAATACCAGTGGTGCACGTAGTGAATCTCACAGTTCCAACTTGCCAACCGTGGTCTGTATGGAATTGTTCAATAAAGGGCCCAAAATTAAGATAACATAGATGGGAGAGGTCTCTATGAATAGGAATTCCTAAGTATTTGATACCCTGTGAGGGCCAGGCAAAGGGAAAGTTGGACTGGATGGAATCCTATATGGATTTAGGGAGGGAGACATCGAGGGCCTCAGACTTCGCTGCATTGATTTTAAAATTTTACCATGTAACAAAGTGATCTATTTCAGCCATAACAGCAGGGATGGATATATGTGATTGAGTGATATATACTAGGACATCATCAGCAAATAGAGAGCACTTGTACTCGGTGCCTCCCACCTCAATCCACCTAATATTGGGGTTATGGCGAATTGATGAGAGCAGGTGCTCCGTCACTAGGATGTATAAGAGAGGGGACAGAGGACATCCCTGCCTTGTCCCATTGGTGATTGTGAAAGGTGATGAAAATGTTCTGACGCACCCCCTGGGCCTTGGGACACCCGGAGCCGGACCCTTTTTGGTGGATGCTGGTGGTTGTAGTCTTCGTGGCGGCGATCCGGTTCCGTGGCTCAGGGCGGTCAAACCAGTGGCGGAACTATTTATGTGGTTTTGAGGTTTAAATGTCCGACTACGCCACCCGTGGATTGCGGTCAGAGTGAACCGCCGCTACAGGGCAGACCGCTAAGGCTGGTGTTGTGGGTGCAGCAGAGCGTAGCATAACTCCCCACGGGAGGAGTATAGCCTCAGGGCAGTGTATGCGGAGGATGGGGGTGATGGTGCAGGGCAGCAGCAGTAACGACACGGAGTCAGTGATGCAGTTCAGGGCCTTTACTCACAGTTCTTATTATCCAGACCACGTCTGCAGGTAACGGCTGCCCACGTCGTACTGTGCTCACCAGGTGAGGGGCTCAGACAACTCTCAGATAACTTTGGAGCGCTTCACAGGAACCCCTTTGTGTGTCCTTTGTCTGGCCTTTCTTACCAACACTTCTGTCCGGCTGCCTCGGGCCTCCTCTTGGTAAACTTGGCGCCAGTTTCCCTGACCCTATGTGGTGCCTTCCTAGCGGGTGGAGCAAGGGGCTGCGCCACATAAAATGTCAGAGCCTCCGGTTTCTAGCTGAGGGTCGTTTCCTGCCTCCACTAGTTCGGGGACCGGTCTCCCCCTTTGGCCTGACCCCTCCACGCAGGTGGATTCGGGCGTGCGGTGGCGACTCGCCCGTCCGCACCCCTGGGATCCCTTCATTCCTCGTTCCTGGAGCCTTCTCCGCTCCTCTTCCTTCCTTCTCCCTCTTGCAGGCCTGGGCCTCTGTTACTAGGCCCGCCTCCGGAGCAGAGCTCATGCAGAGCCCCTGCTCCCTGCCACTTCTGCTCAGACTTCTCTGCACTGAACTAAGATGGTGCCCACCTTTTATACTCCCTTCTCAATGCACCCAGGAACTGCTTCCTCCCTGCTCCTGCACTGCAGGGTTCCCCTTCCTCAGTGTTCCCTCCCCCCACTCCAGCCAGGGACAGGGACTGTCGTGCCCATCTCAGGGGCATATTGGTCGCCCTGCCCCACGGCAATGTGGTGTAATGCATGCAGGTGTCGGGTCCTGATCCACACTCCATCCTTATCTGAGAGTGAGATATCACACCTCTGGGTGAGGTGCAATACGTCTGTAGCAACCGAGCCCTTGGTGCTACAGTTCCATTTATCTTCAGCCTAGGTGACGTATTGTGATACAGGGCCGTGATTTTGGCTATAAAAGGGTCCCCTAGACCCCTACCCCAAGCTTTTTAAGAGAATCATATATGGCGTGCCAGGAGACTCTATGGAATGCTTTCTCAGCATCCAACGAGAGTATCTACTTACAAATTTTTAACTGCATCTAGCCCAGGAAATACTTTGTGCCTAGTAGCAGTGTCTGCTAGTCAGCGGATTATCCCGGCTGTTAAGCAAGCTACACCACCTGTAGTTTGGACACTTAATTTTTTCAAAGGAAATGCTTCGGGACCACGGGATACTTAGTGAAGAGCATCAGGAGGCACCCCAAGGCATAGGGGCTGGGACTGGCACTAGGATGCCTTGCGGTGGACAGCCGAGCTCGATCCTTATAAAAGCTTTTTAACTGCAGCAGCTTTAGTGGACGCTACTGGAGCTGGAATTACGCGGCTGCTGGCATGAGACTTGCCCTCCAATAGATCCTTGTAAATGGATTTAAAGTGTATTCATTCAAATTAGAGGGACAATTTAAATTAAAAAGCTTAGAGCTGCCTCCACCACAGGGGGGCTCTCTCGACCCACCAGCGGACAGGCACCAGTATTGGGAGAGGGGGGCTGGCCGTCAGGGTTCACCGCGGCTCTGGCACAAACCCGGCGACACGGAGGTGGCACGGGCAGGAGCGGACTGGCCGTCTCGGCTTCTCACTTTTTGGATTTTAGAAGGGCATGACATGCCTATATCTGTGTCTCCCCCTCCTTTTACTCCTCCACCTCTTTTCTTTTCGCATGACTATATGTACTTGTCACTTTTCCATGTGTTAGTTGTGTCTTCTGAGCAGTTTGTCAGCTTTTGGACACCTTTGAAGGTGTTTTCTATGTGTTTCTATGTGTTTTTGTTTGCCTGCCATTGGTTTTAACGGTGTTCGAAGGTGTTCGACGAACAGTTCGACGAACAGTTCGGCGAACACACGGGTGTTCGACGAACCGAACTCGAACACTACGGGGGTGGCTCAACACTAGTCCTGACACCCGAGGACACTTCACCAGAAGCAGACTGGGACACAGAGAGGCAGCAGCAGTACCGGAAAGTACAGGAGAGCGTGGAGCGAAGTCTCTGTCAAGCTAGGGAAAGACAAGAGAAAACTTACAACCAGTATGCTCCCGCTGTTCCCCTGGTACCCGGAGAGCAGGTCTTGAAGAGGAAAAGGCGGCTCCACAAGTTGGACGACCAGTGGGAGAAGGACCCGTACACCGTACTGCCCTCAAGCCACGAGAACCCGAAAGTCTGTACCATCAGTAAAGACGGAGGGGAGACCATAGCCATTGTATCCCGGGATCACCTGAAGAAGTGTCCTGAACAGCTACGGAACCCTGAAGAGGAACAGGAAGACCATCGACCCGTAGAGGAAAGGGAAGATATGGTTAGTACTGTGCTCGGAGACTTCCCTCGGTCCTGGACTCAAGTCAATGGTGCAGTTGTGGTACCCGTCCTCACGTTCCTCCAACCAGCATCCCAAGTGCCTACGGAGCAACAGGTAGAGCTGGAAGAGCAGCCGGTCCAGGAGGCAGAAGACTCCACACAAGCAGAACAGGAGGATCAACCCTCTGCTTATAGTGAGCCTGCCGTACCCCTAGTGAGTCAAAGAGCCGGTAGACAGCTGCCCAGTTTACCCTTGACAGCTCCTACACCCTGTAGTTCAGGGCTAGACAGTCAGCTCCGTAGGTCCACTAGGGCCACTAGAGGCCAGTTACCCGCACGTTGGAGGATTTGAAGTGTATAAATTGTTTTATTTGTGGTTACCTGTTTTTCTTGTTGCTTGTGTATAATTATGTGTTTCTAGTTATTTATAGGAGTCCTTGGTGGATTTACCGGGAATCCTTGGGGCAGGACAGACCCCTACCTGGTTACGTCTCCCTGTTTTGGTGAAATGGACACCTTGCTTTTCTTCAAAAACTGCACCCGGTTGCGGACACGCCGTAACCATCTTTATGTGTTTTTCTTATTGTATTATTATTGTTTATACCTTGTTATGTTTTTCTAAAAATATGTTTAGTCCCGGAGTACTAAATTTCACTAGGGGGGAATGTGGCACCCCAGGGGTCTGGTTTCCACAGTAACAGCATGTTATGTCTGAGAGCAGGTGGGAGGTCTCTTGGTCAGGGATCCTGTGCATGCCACACCTCCTGCCCAGTCCTGGGAGGGGAAGAACTTCCCCTAGATAAACCTAGGGCTGAGGCAGGGTGAGTGAGTAGAGAAGAAGTAGAGACAGAGAAGCAGATATAGGAAAAGAACATCAGGAGCTCTGTGGGAGCAGTGCTACAAGGAGTCAGGGGCTGGCAGCTGCAGAGCTCGCCCTGACTGAGAAGTTATCACCGGACCCGGAGTCCAAGGCTGTGGGGACTAACTCCTATCCAGCAGCAGAAACCGACCGGCAGGGGATTGCAGGTCCTCTGGCCCAGAAACCCGAAGGCACGGTCACACGCGTGGGACCAGCACCGCCGTTGTGGAGCGGAAGCTACTAGAAGGCCCCGAGTCACCGGCCATACGGGTGAGCACCACACGGTACACTCAGGGACGTGGGCTACTTATACCCGCCTCTAGCAAGGTAGCCGGAAGAGTATCGTTAGTTTGGGAGGCCTACAACTCCGCCTGGCCAGGGGAGATCCCATCTGCTCAAGGACTGACCAGGCCCCAATCGCTAGCCAGTACTCCGGGAGGGTCTATCTTTGTCACCAGTAAAGACCCTGAACTACACCGTACCGTCTCCGAGTGGTTCCTGCTACCCCCATCATCCACGTCGGCTGCCCTGAGGCCATACCCCTCCCGTTGGGGGTTATACTATCACGCTGCACAATCCTACCACCGGCCTCAGCGGTCTGCCCTGCAGCAGCAGCTCCTTAGCTGTACTCAACGGGTGGCGTAGTCGTCCAACATCTACCGCTAATACAGCGCCACTTAGTCTGACTCCCTGGGCACGTACCGGATCACCGCCACGAGACTACAACCCTCAAGAGATCCGGCTCCGGGTAAGCTCCCGCGTGCGCAACGCAGCGCGACACAGGCCCAGGGGCGCGTCAAGTGTGTGTGTGTGTATGCAGCTAACTGAGCCCTGGTCCACACTCCATCCTTACTTGGGAGTGGAATATCACACCTCTGGTTGAGGTGCAATACCCCTGTAGCAACCGAGCCCTCGGGGCGCTACATAATCACAGGCCAGAAGCAGGCTGTGGGGCCTGGGAATCACAGATGAGAGGCAGGCGGGGGGGCCGGGGAATCACAGACCAGAGGCAGGCGGAGGGGCTGGGGAATCACAGACCAGAGGCAGGTAGAGAGGCCGGGGAATCACAGACCAGAGGCAGGTAGAGAGGCCGGGGAATCACAGACCAGAGGCAGGCAGAGGGGCCAGGGAATCACAGACCAGAGGCAGGTGGAGGGGCTGGGAAATCACAGACCAGAGGCAGGCGGAGGAGCTGGGGAATCACAGACCAGAGGCAGGCGGTGGGGCCTGGGAATCACAGACCAGAGGCAGGCGGTGGGGCCTGGGAATCACAGATGAGAGGCAGGCGGTGGGGCCGAGGAATCACAGACCAGAGGCAGGCAGTGGAGCTGGGGAATCACAGACCGGAAGCAGGCGGAGGGGCCAGGGAATCACAGACCAGAGGCAGGCGGCGGGGCCAGGGAATCACAGACCAGAGGCAGATGGAGGGGCTGGGAAATCAAAGACCAGAGGCACGCAGAGGGGCCGGGGAATCACAGACCGGAGGCAGGCGGCGGGACCAGGGACTCACAGACCAGAGGAAGGCTATATATCTTTAATTTTAATAGCCGAAACGCGTTGTTTTATTTATAAGTTTTATCTATTTACTAACTTGAATAAATCTTCTGAAGAAGTAAATCCTTTTTTTGGATAATCATTCCTTGTGACCCTGGGAGCGCTCAATTGGCTGGATACATACTCTGAACCCTATTCTTACGGACTCCAGCTGGGAGATCCGTTTAATCCAGATAGAAGCTGCATACCAGTGGACCAGCTACCCACATTAGACCAGAATTGGTCGATAAGCCTTGGTACAAGATCTGCTAAAGGTGAGCAGTTCATTTTTCTTCTGTTTCTATATATATATATACATCTACACTTAGATCTGCGCCTGTTTTTTGTTTCTCCCCCCACCAGACCTACAGCCTTGGGGTCGAACACATTGAACAGACCAGAGGAAGGCGGCTGGGCCAGGAAATCACAAACTAGAGGCAGGTGGAGGGGCTGGGAAATCACAGACCAGAGGCAGGTGGAGAGGCCGGGAAATCACAGACCAGAGGCAGGTGACTCGCCTTCCCTGAGCAGTGGGGTTACTCGGTGCCAGGCCAATGTATGGTGGTGGTGTGGGATGTCGTCGTGGCCGTGACCCGGTCCGTGCCCAGGACTGTCACATGAAAAATGGGCTTTTTGGATGAGTGGTTGTTCGATTACGCCACCTTTGGTTTCTGGTGAAGGCCACCAGCGCTGCAACAGTCCTCTGAGGCTGATGTTCTGGCAGCTTGGTTGGTACTACTCCCCACAGGCGGAGTAGGCCTCAGGGCAGTGTTTGATGAACTGTGTGGAGGTATGGTGGGTGCAGTGCCGCGCAGGAATAAACAAGCGGAGGCGGTAAATTAAGTGATCCAGGTCTTTACTCACTTCAGATGCACTTTCAGCCGCAAAGCTTCTCTCTGCTACACACGGCGTACTGCGGCCACCAGGAAGGGGGTTCAGCACTTCCCAGGTAGATCAGGAGCACCTGTCAAGACCCCGTCGGTGTGTTCCTCTCCTTCTACTTCTCCTTCTCCTCTCGCTTGTGTTCCTCCCTGGGATCCACTAAGCCGCCAGGCTTTTCCAACAGTGATGTGAAGTACACAGTCAGTTAACGGGGGCCGGTCACCCCTCTTGCAGCAGGAGTCCCTCTGGCTAAGCCAGAGTGAAGAATACAGGTGGCGACTCCACTCCGTCCGTACCCTCCTGGGATCCTTTCGCCTGTGGAGCCTATCTCCTCTGCTCCCCTCCAAGTCCTATCTTAGAACGGGACACTGACCGGGCAGAGACACTTGTTAACTCTGACCCGCTCCTCGTCTCAAGGCCAGAGAGCGAGGACCGTGAATCTTCAGCCAGCTACAGACTCTTGCTGGACCCTGACAGAAGACTCACAATCAAAAGACCTTGAACTTAAGATGGCCATATATTATATATGACTCTATAAGTGCTTCCTGTAAGTGTTTCCTCCACCCTTACCCACTACTTGGTTCCCCCTATCTTTGGTTCCCCCCCTCTCCTCTATCCCGGGCCGGGGCAGCACCCTGGTGCATTTAGGCACCCTATAGGACAGGAGTGGTGTAGTGTTGAGTGTGAAGTGGGGTCCTGAGTGATGCTCCATCCTTACCCGGAAGAGGAGATACCACACCTCAATCTGAGGCTCAGTACCCCTGTTGCGACTGAACCCTCAGGGGCGCCACATTGGCAGAGGGGCTGGGAAATCACAGACCAGAGGCAGGTGGAGGGGCTGGGGAATCACAGACCAGAGGCAGGCGGAGGGGCCAGGGAATCAGAGACCAGAGGCAGGCGGTGGGAGCGAGGTGCAGGCGGAGGAGCTGGGGAATCATAGACAAGGAGGAAAAGACCCAGTGTACAGTCCGGCCCCTGTGCACCAAAATCTAATTATCAGAAAACTTTAAATGGTGATTAAAGAAGAACCACAAAGCGGATTTCAACACCAAAGATATCAATTTAAACTGTATTGCAGCACCATTACAACTATGTCCTTAATTTATAATACAAAATTGTGCCAATAGGTTCTCTTTAAAGATGTTTGGGATTGCCAACCATCCAGAAATTCTAGGACAATCCATAAAAATAGGACACTTTTTTGCCCTATTTATAAAAAGAAATTGAAGGAATCCGTGATTTTTGTGAAGGAAGTGATGCTGTAGGGTTTATGTCACGGTAGTTTGCTGTGGGGGAAAATGATGCTGCAGTGGAAGGGGATGATATCTGGGTCAGCAAGAAGGCCAGAAGGAAGAGAGAACATCGTGTTGTAATTGGGGACATTGTGTTCCATGGGGGAGAGGAGCTGCAGAAGCAGACTGGGAGAAGAAGGTGATACTATAAGGAGGTGTGAATATGCCATGGAGGGGATGTTGCGGTAGCCTTTACATGCTGTGTCACAATAATTGGTTTTGGGGGCACGGTTACCCTGCTGCTGGTTCGGATTATCTAGTGTGACCCTAGAGGGCACCAAGGGGAGCATGGTAAACACAATTGGAGGAGTTCTAATTATGGATGTGACACGCCCCCTGGGCCGTGGGGTACCCGGTGCCGGGCCGGTAGAAGCTGGGGGTTGTAGTCACAGTGGCGGTGACCCGGTCCGTGACCCAGGGCAGTCAATCCAAAGGGAAATTGTATATAGAGTTTATGATGTCTGACTACGCCACCTGTGGAATGCGGCTAAAGGGGCCGCCACTGCGGAACAGTCCTCTGAAGCTGGCGGTTTTGCAGCAAGGGTGGTATAACTCCCCACAGGAAGAGTTAGCTCCAGGGCAGTGAGTGTGGATGTTGGTGGTTGTGCTGGGCTTTGTAGTGCAGTGAGGGATCGCGCAGCAAGGAGCACAGAGACCAGATAGTGCAGTCCCAGGGTCTTTACTCACAGTTGTTGCAGTCCAGATTACAGGTACCAGAGCAATCTCCCCCGTCGTGCTGTGCGTACTCAGTGAGGGGCTCAGTCCATTCTCAGGTATTTCCAGAGCACTTAACAGGACCCCTTTCTATGTGCCTTCCTCAGTCGTCTTCATGCGCTGGCTCTTTCCCTCCTGCCCTGCGCCTCACAGTCAGTGTCCCGAGCCGGTGGCCTCGGGTCTTGGCGGGCAACCTGCCGTCCCCTGGGTCCTATGTGGCCACATTTTCGGCGATTGTTAACTGTTGTAGTGGGCAACTGCACCCTGAAAGTACAGACGACTCCGGTTGCTAGCTGAGGCTTGAATTCCTCCTCTACTAGTTAAGGGGCCGGTCCCCTCTGCGGCTTGATCCTTCCACTGGCTTGTATATTTGGGCGTACGGGTGGCCTCCAGCACTGCCCGTACCCCTAGGATCCCTTCTCTTCTTCTCCTGGAGCCTTTCCTGCTCCCACTCCTCTCTTCTCTCTCTCTCAGTCCTGGGCCTCACACTAGGCCCGCCTCCGGAGCAGAGCTCTTACAGAGCCTCTGCTCCTTCACTTCTCCTCCTCTGACTGAACACACTGATCTAAGATGGTTCCCTATTTTATACTGCTTCCTTTCAAGTGCTCCCAGGATCTACTTCCTCCACCCCATCCACTACATGGTTCCCTCTCTCTAGGTGGTTCCCCCCACTCCAGCCAGGGACCAGGGACTGTGATCTCCCGTAGGAGCAATCTCGCCCTGTCCCCCGGAAATGTGGTGTAGTGAATGCTGGTGTTAGGGTCCTGAGCTGTACTCCTTCCTTACCTGAGAGTGAGATACCACACCTCTGGATGAGATGCAGTACCTCTGTGGCGACCGAACCCTCAGGGGCGCCACAGATGCATTTGTTCTCTGGTCTGTTTTTTTTTGGGCAAAATTATTTAGACTTTATTGGTGCAAAAAAATGGTGTCTTTGATACTAACACTAATATTTGGTGTAAACTGAGATCTTCATTTCTGACAGATTTGTGGCACATGTGGTCGCATGATCAATAGCACCAACTTTAATACAATGCTGAGTACTAAAATAATAAATCAATCTAAAAATAAAGAGCTGATTTAGAGAATCAGCAACATTAAAAAACCGAATGGTAAATCTTCCCTGTTGTATTTGTGTGCGCTAAGGGATCCCACGCTGATTTCCATCCAACATCAGTCTAGTGTCGGCTCCATGAAGTACAGTAGATACAACAGTTTGATTACTATGTGGCAGAAACCAGCCTCGAGGTGATGATAAAAATAGCAGCATTGTCTATACGTAAAAATAACTAATGTTTCCTAAAATCAATATGAGAATGCGATAAACATGAGTAATTAAACACGAGAGGATCCTAGAAGCAGAGTAGAACTTTTTAGAATAGAAGAAGCAATTAATTTCCTGCGACTCAGAACTAAGGTTACTATAGTTTAATCAATTATGGCTGACCTGTCTATGATGATCATAACAAGGAGAAATGGAATAAAACCCTTACATTCAGGAAAAATCTGCAAAATAAAATTGATGAAAATACTCAACGCCAGTTCTGTTGGTGCCTGCTGCCATCATGTTTCTAGTGCTCTATTTTTAAGAGAAGCCACAGCGCTTTGCTGGATCATTCATACATCAGACACCAGTGATGCCCAATGGACCTCACTGACTTATGATGGGGTCTGTACAGCTCAGGTGAAATGTCTGGAATTTTGATGGAAAAAATAGCGCTGCATGTAATGTTATGGTACTGAGACATATGGACTTGAGCCTGTGTATTATATTGATTTAGAGAAAAGCAGAATCACAATGCCCTGTTTCCCAAAGCATTAAATCTTCATGATGTCAATATCTTGAAAGGCAAACACCTCCTCCTGTAAAATCATAGCCAAGAATCTTGGAAGCTATAGAAAGATGTAACTGCAAACAGTGTCTAATAAATAAAAGAACACCAAATGATTAGTTTCCCAGGGACGTACATACCAAATTGGAGATGGAGAAGGTCCAGATATGTTTAATGGGTGGGACTAGTCCTCCAGAGGTAAAAGGATTATCTGGTGTGCCCAGGTTCTGTGTCCACAATGGGACCAGAAGTCCATTTGGAACTGATTTTGCAGCCATTCACTTGCCAGTGAGGTTTATTCTTTAGGGGTCGAATCATTCAGTCAGAAAAAAGTCAAGTTGGGTGAAGATCTTGCCTTAAGGATGATACAACATTGCATAGATGTATTGAGGTTGTCCAGCCCTATTTTGCTCAAACAAACAATCAACCAGTAACTTATTAACCAAGGGGCAAATTAAGGCTACCAAGGCCGGCCCCTGGCTATTCAACTGATTATTCCACCCCCCCGGTCTCATGCTAGGTGGCATATCACTTGACAGGTTTCATGATAAACACATAGGTGCATATTTGGGAGACAATGAATGGGCTAAGAATATGTATCATAATATATACCACACCTTAGACCAGGGGTGGGGAACCTCAGGCCCATGGGCCGTTTATGGCTTGCGATGACTTTTCTCCAGTCCCCGGTCAAATTCCTGGGGACTGCAGTTCTCGGACTGGCAACTGCCGTCCGCCGACCCTTTAATTTCATCCTGCTCTGCTGTGCGTTCATTGATAGATTACGTTCTGACTCTCACCAGTACCAAGATGTACTTTGTGGAGGGAGTTAGTGTGCAATGCGCTCCCGTCCCACAGAAGACTGCAGCGGCAGCCGCAGCGTCTCCTCCTGTGATAGATAAACCGCAGCCCAATGTCTACTCCTATGATGTCTATACCACAGCTCCATGTCTCCTGTGATTTATATACTGCCGCCCCATGTCTATTTTGATGTAAATACCGCAGCCCCATGTTACCTGAGATGTATATACCACAGCCCCATGTCACCTGTTTTGTATATACTGCAGCCCCATGTCTCCTGTGATGTATATACTGGAGCCTCATGTCTCCTGTGATGTAAATACAGCAACCCCGTGTCTCCTGTGATGTATATACTGCAGCCCCATGTCTCCTGTGATGTAAATACAGCAACCCCGTGTCTCCTGTGATGTATATACTGCAGCCCCCTGTCTCCTGTGATGTAAATACAGCAACCCCATCTTTCCTGTTATGTCTATGCTGCAGTTCCATGTTTCCTGTGATGTACACATTGCAGCCCCCATGTCTCCTGTGATGTATATACAACAGCCTCATGTCTCCTGTGATGTAAATACAGCAACCCCATGTCTCCTGTGATGTATATGTTCCAGCTTCATGTTTCCTGTGATGTAAATACAGCAACCCCATGTTTCCTGTGATGTATATACTGCAGCCCTATGTCTCCTGTGATGTCTATACCGCAGCCCCATGTCACCTGTGATGTATATACCGTAGCCCCATGTCACCTGTGATGTATATACCACAGCCCTATGTCTCCTGTGATGTATATACCGCAGTCTCATGTCTCCAGTGATGTATATACCGCAGCCCCATGTCTCCTGTGATGTATATACCGCAGCCCCATGTCACCTGTGATGTATATACCACAGCCCCATGTCTCCTGTGATGTATATGCAGCAGCCCCATGTCACCTGTGATGTATATACCGCAGCCCCATGTCTCCTGTGATGTATATACCGCAGTCCCATGTCACCTGTGATGTATATACCGCAGCCCCATGTCTCCTGTGATGTATATACCGCAGCCCCATGTCTCCTGTGATGTCTATACCGCAGCCCCATGTCACCTGTGATGTATATACCGTAGCCCCATGTCACCTGTGATGTATATACCACAGCCCTATGTCTCCTGTGATGTATATACCGCAGTCTCATGTCTCCAGTGATGTATATACCGCAGCCCCATGTCTCCTGTGATGTATATACCGCAGCCCCATGTCTCCTGTGATGTATATACCACAGCCCCATGTCTCCTGTGATGTATATGCAGCAGCCCCATGTCACCTGTGATGTATATACCGCAGCCCCATGTCTCCTGTGATGTATATACCGCAGTCCCATGTCACCTGTGATGTATATACCGCAGCCCCATGTCACCTGTGATGTATACACTGCAGCCCCCATGTCACCTGTGATGTCTAGAATAGTTAATTTTGTAATGACACAGTCTCTTTTAAAGGAGGTGAGGATAATCTGGGGAATGGTTGCTTTGTTTTTTTTTAGAATCTAGTTGCACTATACTATTATACACATATGAGAAAAAAAATGAAGAATTGTTCTGTAGTTAATATGGATCTGTAAAAAAAATATTTCTGTGTGACTAGACAGTCATCTACTGTTTCACAAGGGTATTCCTCCCCTGGATCCGTGGTTTCTTTCGAAAAATATTTTTTTCAAAACGGTTACACATGGAGTGCCAGTGTCTCCATAGTATGGCTCTGTAGGGACGACCCTGCATTCCTTTGTTGCGTTGTGTATAGGTATTGTCCTACCTGTCCTACCTGTTGACAGTTTCCATATAATGGTGAACCTAAACATACGAGGGTCAGTCAATAAGTAATGCCTCCTATTTTTTTTCTCCTTTTAATTGGCAAGAAATTCAAATGCAATTACATAGGTTGAAAACCACAACATTAACAATTAATTTGTCACTTTTCAATATAATCTCCATCCATCTCCACAGTCTTGGTCCACAGTTTAACAAGGGCATGTATTCCAGCATGGTAAAAAGCATTCTTGGGACCCACCGTGCACAAACTTTTCTGTATCCCAGTTGTCCAATAATTTTCATCACATTGCCTTTACTGAGGCAGATAATGCCACACAATTGATCTGCAGTCACCCGGCGGTCACCACGGATGATGTCATCGACTCGCTGAATGTTGCTTGGAGTCACTGCGGTTACTGGCCCGCCACTCCGCATTTTGTCAGCCAACGGTGATGGCCCTTCAGCCATGTTACAGCGAAGAACCCATCATCTAACAGTACTGACATCCACCGTTGCATCACCGGACACATTTTTCAGTCTCTCATGAATTCGAATGGGCGTTTCACTTTCTGCATGCAAGAATTCAATCACAGAACGTTGTCTAATACGAACATCGATGTCAGCCATTCTGCAAACTGATACAGTCCTGCCACCTGTTGGTGCAGGAAGTTGCAATTGCTGTGGATTGGAGACGAAGGTTTGAGGAATTGTGCCAAATTCGAATATTTAACATAACTACCTTATTTAAGGAGAAAAAAAATAGGAGGCATTACTTATTCACTGACCCTCGTACATTACGGATTGTATAGCCGACGTTAATTAAAAATGAATTTTAATTTTAACCATTAATATACTGTATATAATAATATTGCAGATCACCGCTCTCTTCGCCGGCCCATAAAGAGTATTCCCCAGCGGGCAAAGGACATACTGTATGGCCAGGGATTTGTTGTGATGTGAGTATGTAATGTAATGCTTTATTTTCTACTAATGGAGATTTAGAAGCCATTTTCATATTTATTTCCCTACCTGCATCATATTACATTAGAATAATTAGGAAAATATGGATTCCCGTTCCCCTTCCCCCATAAAGGAGTCGGTTTAATAGTTTCCATCCGCGGAGCGATCACTATTCCTATGTGGAATTGTCTGCGCAGTTTTAATTTAACTTTATAATATTTCTCGGCATTACCGGCCCGGAGATTTACATAGAACATTGTTATAAATTGTATTAGAGTAATATTGGCAGGCGTTTTAGATTGATTACATGTTTTTTTTTTTAATTGCAGTCATTACTCATTAATCACGTTGTGCGATGTTGCATTTATTAATTGGTTGTTACATATTATCAGAGAGATTTTTTTTTGGGTTATTAGCTTTCCCCCCATACTATTTAATTTTTCTACCACCTTTCTTCAAAAAAATATGTGATACTCAGGAGGATTTTTTCCGGTATGGACCCTAAAATATAATTTCATTTGTTTTTATTATTTTTCAATTGTAATTTCATTGTAAAATGTATGGACCTTTATTGAGAATTTACACTGGAGTTATCAAAAATTGCTACACCAACAGAAAGATGGACAAAGCTGCCAGAGATGAAACTTAGGTCCTAATAAAAAATATATACCGTAACATTTGTCATTTATAATACCGGTGTCTTCTTATGTGCCAAAGAGGCCTCTGGTGCCATTCACAGTGTACCTCTATTGAGATATGAATTGCATGTCTAGTTGGCACGTGACTGCAAGTACAGTGCTGCTCACCAATATTGGCGCCCCTTCATTTTTTTCATAGACTGTACAATATCTTCAGAAATAAATGAAAATGTACCAAAGTTATATCCTCAGGATTTTTTAATTAGTGGTCCAAAGTAACACAACAATAAAACACTGTTTTTCAACTTCCATGTTGCAATTTCAAAGAGAAAACAGAATAAACAGCATGTGCAGCAATAAAGGCACCCCTAATTAATACTTGGTTGCACACCCTTTGGCATCAATGACAGACTCCAAATGTTTCTTGTAGCCATCTATAAGCTTCTTGCACTTCTCAGCTGGAATTTTCTTCCACTTTACTTTGTAGTTTGTTCAAGTTTTTGAATGTTTGCAGGGTTCTTTTACCCAATGTCAGATTTCAGCTCACCCCAAAGATTTTCTATGGGATTAAGGTCAGGATTCATTGCTGGCCATTTTTTCTTTTTCAACCATTCCTGTGTACTTTTGGATGTGTGCTTTGGGTCATTGTCTTGCTGGAGGACCCAGGATCTTCGACTCAAACCAACTTTTCTTACACTGGTTAGGACATTTCACTCTAAAATCTGTTGATAATTCTCTGATTTCATGATTCCTGTGATATGAACAAGGCCTCCAGTACCGGAAGCAGCAAAGTAACCACACATCACTATGGATCTTCCACCATGCTTAACTGTTGGTAAGGTGTTCTTTTCCTTATAAGTTTATAAGCTTCATCTGTAAACAAACTGTTGCTTTGTGTTGCCAAAAAGCTCTACTTTTGTTTAATCTATCCACAGGATATTTTCCCAGAAGGATTGTGGTTTGCCAAGGTACTCTTTGACAAACATCAGTCGTTATTTTTCATGTATTTTCTTCATTAATGGTTTCTTCCTTGGCCTTCTTCCATAAAGCTCTGCTTGGTTTAACCACAGACTGTTCCAGGTTGGCCTTCAGCTCTTTGGATGTTTGACGTGGTGTTTTTTCCACCATTCGCACCAACCTTCGAAGACATCTCTTGTCAATTTTCCTCTTTCCCCCACGTCCAGGGAAGTTCTTGACGGTTCCATGCTTGGCAAACTTTTAATAACAGTACACACTGTTTAATCTGGGATAGCAAGGTCTTTGGAGATGGCCTTATACCCTTTGGAAGTCTTGTGTTTGCTAATAGTCGCAGTTCTGATGTCCTCAGACAGCTCCTTTGTCTTCACTATTGTGACAAAGGAACAGGGCCTACCATGTGGCTTTTAAAAAGACTGAAGTCATCATTCATTGGCTAATTCATGTCACAAGGGCACTCACAATGAATCACAAGTGAATCTCTTTTGTGATTTACCACATGCGAGTCAAAATGTGTTTCCATGCTAAATTAATGTAAACGGTGCCAATACCAGTGACACAGCAAGCCTTATGTTTTTTATTTTTCCCTCCCATTGTTTTTTGTTTTCAATTATTGTTTATCATTTGCTCTTTTTGTATTTAACATGAATGTTCTTTACAAAAAAAACTGTTTCACTTGATTCATTTTTTTCAGGAGATATTCCACATTATGTACTTAAACTTCATGGGTGCCAATAACAATGAGCAGGACTGTATGTGAATCACATACTTACAGTCACAAGCCCACTCTCATGGGCAACAGCGGAGAATCCTGACAGCAAGCACAGCGCACAATGTCAAGTCTGGAGTCGCATAAATTTGACTACAGATTTTCATCCCATGCCTGGATTAACCCTTTAACATCTTTTGCCTATTAGACAGAGAGTGAGAGTGAAAGACAGAGTTTATTTAGAGGCTGGTTTCCCTCCATCCTTAGTCAGTTATAGGGGCATGCGTTGTTTGCAGAGGTGCAGCATTGGTTGCAGAAGTGCAGCGTCGTTTGCAGAAGTGTAGAGTCAGCTGCCGAGGTGCAGAGTCAGTTGCAGAGAGCTTAAGTTAGTTGCAAAGGGCCTAAGTCGGTTGCAGAGGGCCTAGGTCAATTGGAGAGGTTCAGAGTCAGTTGCAGAGGTGGAGTTAGTTGCAGAGGGGAAGAGTCAGTTGCAAAGATCCAGAGTCAGTTGCAAAGATCCAGAGCAAGTTGCAAAGATCCGGAGTCAGTTGCACAGATCCAGAGTCAGTTACACAGATCCAGAGTCAGTTGCACAGATCCAGAGTCAGTTGCAAAGATCCAGAGTCAGTTGCAAAGATCCAGAGTCAGCTCCAGAGGTCTGAAGTCAGTTGCAGAGGTGGACAATCAGTTGCGCCGTGACCTGTGTAGTCAGCAGTAGCCATGTTACTGAATGATGACTAGCAGATTAGTAGTGTAAACTTCTTGAACTCTGTGATGGTCGTGGGCATAGGTGTTACGGGTGTGTCAGAGGTGACAGACAGTCGCCCTGCAGTTGGTTGTAGGAGATCTCTACGTTTGGCATTACAGACATCTTCTGAGAGGCTCGCTGTCTCTAGGACCCAGCGGCTACCTCCCTCTGGCTAATTAGCTCCTGGCCAGGGTGTTTAAATACCTGGTGTGTCTGTGAGGGAGGTGCCAGCGATATTCTTTACTACTTGTGAGGCTTTAGCAAGAGCAGTACTTCGTCCTCTCTGGAGCTTGAGGTCGTGTGCGTATTTGTCTGAAGTCGTCTAAAGCTAAGCAATTCCCCCTGTTTGTCTACCCTTGTTGTCTACAGAGTTTAGTGGAGATCGACTAGTGCTCATCTCCTCCAGTCCCTAGCCTTAGCCATACACCAGGGAAAGTTAGGGCGAGGCACGCGTGCAGCTATTGGCGCAGAGCCAATATAGGGATGGTAGTTGAGACAGGGTGACACTAGACCAGTCTAGGAGGTCTCCACTCCCCCTCTATCCCTAGAGTCTGGGCTCTCTTTCCCTCCTCCCTCTGTGTTGCACTAAGTCTTTCACACACACCTGACGTGACAATAGGAGACTGACTGGTCATAATTGAAAGGAGGAAGAGACCACCCCAATACAGAGTTTGCCACTGAGCAGATATAGGAGCCAGAAAAGAAACGCTAATGCATGCTGCCTGAAGTAACTGTAACAGCCAACGTGCAAGGACTGTAAAACATTGAGGCCTTGTTAAAAGCAGCCATATTGTTCCCAGTCAGCCAATTTGCAATTATATATTTTTTAAAAATAGTAAAATTGGCCTTTTCCCTAGTAGATCTTCGTGTTTAATGTATTCCTTTCTGGAGGTAGAGGAATTAAGTAGTAAATTGTGGTACATGTCAGGACAAGGTTCCAGTGAAAATGTGCAATTCTGGGTTAGCAGAACTGTAATGGTCTAAGAGGTCAATGGAGTTGTGAAAATGTTAATAATTATCATTTTAGTTCAATCCTTGAAAGCTGGAGGTGTCAGAGAGTATCATGTTTACAGCCAACAATGGAGTCTGTGTATGAGCTTTCCATAGAGCCCATAAATTATGTCAATGTGTGAGATCATCGTGATGTTGGTTTGCTCTTTTGTGTAAAAATGTTATAAAACCCCCTGAAAACAGACATTAGGGCCGTACCCGATCAATGCTACCCCATACACACATGGACAAAATTGTTGGACCTTCTGTTAATACAAAAAAATGTCTAGGTGGAAAGTGAAGCTAAACACCTCAGAACATACGAAGTTAACATGAAATCCTTTAAAATAGTCTTTATTACATATACAAAAATAGTATAAATAATTGTACAAAGATATTAAACTGATTTGGAAAGGCACACACCTGTCTATATAAGACCTCACAGCTCACAGTGCATGTCAGACCAAATAAGAATCATGAGCTCAAAGAAACTGCCCAAGGAGTTCAGAGACAGAATTTTAGCAAGGCACAAATCTGGCCAAGGTTATAAAATAGTTTCTGCATTACTCAAGGTTCCTAAGAGCACAGTGGCCTCCATAATCCTTAAATGGAAGAAGTTTGGGACTACCAGAAGTCTTCCTAGACCTGGCCGTCCAGCCAAACTGAGCAATCGTGGGAGAAGAGCCTTTGTGAGAGATGTAAAGAAGAATCCCAAGATCACTGTGGCTGAGCTCCAAAGATGCAGTAGGGAAATGGGAGAAAGTTCCACAAAGTCAACTATCACTGCAGCCCTCAACCAGTCGGGCCTTTATGGCAGAGTGGCCCGACGGAAGCCTCTTCTCAGTGCAAGACATATGAAAGCCCACATAGAGTTTGCTCAAAAACACATGAAGGACTCCCAGACTATGAGAAATAAGATTCTCTGGTCTGATGAGACGAAGATAGAACTTTTTGGTGATAATTCTAAGCGGTATGTGTGGAGAAAACCAGGCACTGCTCATCACCTGCCCAATACAATCCCAACAGTGAAACATGGTGGTGGCAGCATCATGCTATGGGTGACTGGTTGCAATTGAAGGAAACATGAATGCGGTCAAGTACAGAGATATCCTGGATGAAAACCTCTTCCAGAGTGCTCTGGACCTCAAACTTGGCTGAAGGTTCACCTTCCAACAAGACAATGACCCTAAGCACACAGCTAAAATAACAAAGGAGTGGCTTCAGAACAACTGTGACCATTCTTGACTGGCCCTGCCAGAGCCCTGACCTAAACCCAATTGAGCATCTCTGGAGAGACCTGAAAATGGCCGTGCACCAACGTTCACCATCCAACCTGACGGAACTGGAGAGGATCTGCAAGGAAGAATGGCAGAGGATCCCCAAATCCAGGTGTGAAAAACTTGTTGCATCATTGCCAAGAAGACTCATGGCTGTACTAGCTCAAAGGGTGCTTCTACTCAATACTGAGCAAAGGGTCTGAATACTTATGACCATGTGATATTTCAGTTTTCCTTTTTAATCAATTTGCAAAAATTTCTACATTTCTGTTTTTTTTCAGTCAAGATGGGGTGCAGAGTATATGTTAATGAGAAAGAAATGAACTTTTTAGAATTTACCAAATAGCTGCAATGAAACAAAGAGTGAAAAATTTAAAGGGGCCAGAATACTTTCCTTCCCCTCTGTATATATACACTGTGTTCCAAATTATTATGCAAATAATATTTTCTCAGATTTTCCCAAATTACTTATATGAATTGCAGTCATTGTAATTTTCCAGTCAAATAACTATTAGAGTACAATTGAAAGGTTTTTGTACAAACTGCCTATGATAACAGTATATTTTTAAAAAAATAAAAAACTCAAACTGCACTCAAAATGCATGTTCCAAATTATTATGCACAGCAGAGTTTTCAATGTTTTCATTTTAATAAAGAACAAAAAAAATGGTCATTTTTGAAATTATAAGCATTAGCAGGTTATTACAAACTGAAATCAAACAGTTTTCAACTCAAAACTTTATTCTAGGTGATGTTACATTTGCACATAGGACCCCTTGTTCGAAAGGAGCTTCTGAACTCTCTCGTCCATTGAATTTGTCAGGTTTTGGATGGTTTCTGCTTCAATTGTTTTGCATGAGGACAGAATACCCTCCCATAGCTGTTGCTTAGATGTGAACTGCCTCCCGCCATCATAGACACTCCTTTTGATAATGCTCCAGAGGTTCTCAATGGGGTTGAGGTCAGGGGAGCATGGGTGCCACACCATAAGTTTGTCCCCTTTTATGCCCATAGCAGCCAGAGATGCCGATGTGTTATGTGCAGCATGAGACGGGGCATTATCATGCATGAAAATGATCTTGCTGCGGAATGTACGGTTCTTCTTCTTGAACCATGGAAGGAAGTGCTGTTTAAGAAACTCAACATATATTATGGAGTTCATCTTTACCCCTTCAGGGATCCTAAAAGGGCCGACAATCTCTCTCCCTATGATTCCAGCCCAAAACATTACTCCACCTCCTCCTTGTTAGCGCCGTAGCTGTGTTTGCATGGGGTGTCCATTAACCAGACATCCTCCACTCCATCCATCTGGACCATCGAGATCATTTCATGCATGATAATGCCCCGTCTCATGCTGCACATAACACATCTGCATCTCTGGCTGCTATGGGCATAAAAGGGGACAAACTTATGGTGTGGCCCCCATGCTCCCCTGACCTCAACCCCATTGAGAACCTCTGGAGCATCATCAAAAGGAGTGTCTATGATGGCGGGAGGCAGTTCACATCTAAGCAACAGCTCTGGGAGGGTATTCTGTCCTCATGCAAAACAATTGAAGCAGAAACCATCCAAAACCTGACAAATTCAATGGACGAGAGAGTTCAGAAGCTCCTTTCGAACAAGGGGTCCTATGTGCAAATGTTACATCACCTAGAATAAAGTTTTGAGTTGAAAACTGTTTGATTTCAGTTTGTAATAACCTGCTAATGCTTATAATTTCAAAAATGACCATTGTTTTGTTCTTTATTAAAATGAAAAGGTTGAAAACTCTGCTGTGCATAATAATTTGGAACATGCATTTTGAGTGCAGTTTGAGTGTTTTATTTTTTTAAAAATATACTGTTATCATAGGCAGTTTGTACAAAAACCTTTCAATTGTACTCTAATAGTTATTTGACTGGAAAATTACAATGACTGCAATTCATATAGGTAATTTGGGAAAATCTGAGAAAATATTATTTGCATAATAATTTAGAACACAGTGTATTAATATAACCAAATCTTATGGATAAAAGTATTATTAAATTCCATAAGCTATAAAAAAAAGTTTAAATGCCAGTACATAGGGTAAAATCTGTGGAAATATACTAATGCTAGGAATAAATACAGGTCAATACCTTATTATTAGATGTAGCTAGTGCTCAAACACAAATACGGGTTCAGTGTCCCTCCACCTCAACACACGTTTTGTCCCCTGAAGAAGCAGGACGAAACACGTGTTGGGGTGGAAGGGCCCTGAATTTGTCTCTATGAGTCTGTGATTGATTTATTACCTTCTGTTAATGTAAGAAAAAAACACAATTATCACTGAAGTAAATTCAAATGGCCAAAAATAATTTATTTTAAATTTACTAAATATCAAATAATGACCATACAGAGGCAATCTCTGCAAACAAGCAATTTCTGTAACTCTCAATGAGACTTCTGCCCCTGTCCACAAGTATTTTGGCCGCTCCTTGTGAGCAAACTGCTCTAGCTGTCTCAGGTTTGAAGGCGCCTTCTTCAGACTGCAGGTTTTAGCTCCTTCCACAAATGATCAGATCAGGGCTCATAGAAGCCACTTCAAAATAGTCCAATGTTTTTTTCTTAGCCATTCTTGGGTGTTTTTAGCTGTGTGTTTGGGTCATTATCCTGTTGCAAGACCCATGACCTGCGACTGAGACCAAGCTTTCTGACACTGGGCAGCACATTTCTCTCTAGAATCCCTTGATAGTCTTGAGATTTCATTGTACCCTGCACAGATTCAAGACACCCTGTGCCAGATGCAGCAAAGCAGCCCCAGAACATAACAGAGCCTCCTCCATGATTCACAGTAGGTAATAATAATAGGTACAGTGTTATAATAATAATAATAATAATAATAATAATAATAACATATATAATATATATAATATTATCATAATAATAATAATTAATAATAATAGGTATAAAACATAACTGAGCCTCCTTCATGTTTCACAGTAGGTAATAATAATAATAATAGGTACAACGTTATAATAATAATAACATATATAATATATAACATATATAATAATCTAATAATAATAATAATAATAGGTACAAAACATAACTGAGCCTCCTCCATGTTTCACAGTAGGTAATATAATAATAATAATAATAATAATAATAGGTACAATGTTATAATAATAACATATATAATATATATAATATAATAATAGGTACAATGTTCTTTTTTCTGTAGGCTTCATTTTTGTGTCTGTCAACATAGAGCTGATGTGACTTGCCAAAAAGCTCCAGTCTAGTCTAATATGTCCAAAGGACATTCTCCCAGAAACTTTGTGGCTGTCAATATGCATTTTGGCAAATTGCAGTCCCCTATTTTTATGGTCAATAGGGTCATGGAGTGGCCTAGCCAGTCTCCAGACATTAATCCCATAGAAAACTTATGGAAGGAGTTGAAGCTCCGAGTTGCCAAGCGACAGACTCAAAATGTGAATGATTTAGAGATAATCTGCAAAGAGGAGTGGACCAAAACTCCTCCTGACATGTGCGCAAACCTCATCATCAACTACAAACAACGTCTGACTGCTGTGCTTGCCAACAATGGTTTTGCCACCAAGTATTAAGTGTTCTTTGCCAGAGGGATCAAATACTTATTTCTCATTGCAAAATGCAAAAAAAAGTATCTAATTTATACAATGTGATTTTCTTGATTGTTTTTTGGATATTCTATCTCTCAGTGTTAAAATTAACCTACCCTTAAAATTATAGACTGTTCATGTCTTTGTCAGTGGGCAAACTTAAAAAAACAGCAAGGGATCAAATACTTATTTCCATCACTGTACGGTATGTATGAATAGGAGCTGAAGGTACAAAATGGTAGGATATTCCTAACCAACACTTTTAAAGTGGCTTTTTTTTTTATAGAGCATAGAAGAAATAAAAAAAGAAAAGAAAAAGAAGGTCAAATATGTCAAAACGCTACAGCAAAAAAATGGAATTAATATGTAACAGCATCGTAAAACAATCCTATTATTCTGCACATACTTCATACCTTTAAAAACAGAAATGAGGTATCTGCGCTGGTCTAGGTGATTAAAAATGAACTGTGACCAAAATTATTAAAATATAAATATTTATTGGTAAATAGTTAAAAAAATTGAAGCATTAAAATTGATATAATTCAGGTATGATCAATGGGGTTAGCTGGCCTCCTAAGAGTAATATAAGAGCACAGTAAAAAATAAATAAAATTGGATTGGTGGTAGTCTTGCTGGGAGTAGGCTCCAGGGAATGGCTAAATGATGGAAACCTAGGAGGGAAGGAGAGGGAAAGGGTTAAAGTAGGCCTGTAATTATGGGAGTAAAGTAGCTAAATTAGATATATATCGAGAATACCTAGTTGCGGTGTAGGTGTGAACGTGGCGTTTAGTGAGGCTCCGAAGAGACGGTCTGGACTAAAGATCTGTCGGGACACAGTAGTGTTAGGAAAAGGACCCAAACGGTAGCAGACAGACTCCCAGTGCTGGGCGTATTACCTTAGTTGAAAGGTGTAACAGGTGGCTGTAAGGTATGGGTTCTGCGTAGGTAACGTGGCTGTTTGATGTCCTACCTGGTTGGGCCAGATATAAACAATAATGATTAAGTATAGGTATATATATATCTCAGGAGATATAGATAAATGTAAGTGCCGGAGGATATTCAGGTTATAAGAGACCAACCTGGGTTAAGGCTGGTAAGATATGGACTGCATCCAGTATATGTTTAAACAACAAAGTCCATCATAACAGGCATCGACGAGTAAAAGAAAAAGCTCTGCTGTGGCGGGCACAGTGTGTGCTGGTGTACCTGGTATAGCGGAAGTGGCCGCTGTTGTTGCAGGCACGTTGATTCTTGCGTCTCCCCTTGTTGGAGGTACTGATAGGTCGTATGGCACTGACCTGATGATGAAGACTGTGGAGCTGGATTCTGTAGCACTACGTTCGGAGTCCCGGCCGGAGGCTCCGGTAGCAGCGGAAGTGTAGAGGTGCCTGCTTCCTGCTCGCGGAGGGTAGCGGGGCGTCCGGTCATCTGGCATCCAAAGCTTGACTTCCAACTTATCCAGGTACATTGATAATCATCTGCAAAATCTAGTTCCCCTTCTGCCAGCTCACCTAAAAGACACAAACCATACTCTACAATTGTTGGATAAAATTAAATGGCAAAACCACTACATATTAGGAACCTTGGATGTTACATCCCTTTACACGGTTATCCAACATCAAAAAGGATGCCAAGCTGCAAAATTCTTTTTAAAGACACACACTACCATGCCAGAAAAACAAATCAATTTTATCGAGAAGTGCATGCTTTTTATTTTAAACCATAACTCATTTAAATATGAGGATAAACACTACAGGCAGAGATGGGGCACCGCAATGGGCACACGTTTTGCGCCAAGTTACGCAAATCTATATGTAGGGATGTGGGAGCACCATCACATCTTTCCCAATGGTAAACCACATCCGGATCTAATCCTGTGGCGCCGCTTCATCGACGACATCTTGTTTATTTGGTCAGGGAACCAGGATTCTCTCGAACAATTCCTCACTGAACTTAATAATAATGAATTTTTTCTCCAATTCACCTCATCAATAAGCACCAAACAGGTTAACTTTTTAGACTTAGACATATATATCAAGGATAATCAAATATGCACTCGCACTTTCTTCAAACCTACCGATACTAATAGTTTTATCCACACTAGTAGTTGTCATCTCCCCAGCTGGCTCCTAAATGTACCCAACAGCCAGTTTAAAAGACTCTATAGAAATTGCTCAAAACCAAATGACTTTGAAAATGAAGCCAATCTCTTAACGGCCAAATTCCTTGACAAAGGATATGACCCACTAATCTTGTCCAAGGCCAGGAAAGAGATATATAAAACTCCCCGAACAGAACTAATGGCTACCAGAGAAACCACACGTACCAACAATAAACAACTTGATGACTTTAACATTGATATCCCTATTATCACCACTTACAATTCCAATACCCACCTCATTAGAAAAATTGTCCAGCGACATTGGAATATCCTCAAGGATGACAAGATAATAGGGGATATTATCCCTCCTAAACCTAGATTCATATTTAGGAGAGCCAGAAATTTGGGCAATATAGTAGCCCCATCTATCAAAAACCCTTCATTTACTCCCTTGCCTAAAAACCCATTTACAAACCCAGTCGGCTTCTTTCCATGTGGGAAATGCACAGTATGCAAACATCTACACACCAAAAAACAAAACAGAATATCCCATGGAGATATAGAGTTTCCAATCAAGGACTTTATCACGTGTACCACTAAGGGTGTCATTTACGGACTTAAGTGCCCCTGTAACAAGATATACGTGGGCCGCACAATACGTTCCCTAACCAGGAGAGTGGGGGAACATATACGCACCAAATTTGCTAAACACCCCCTCTCCAAACATTTTGCTGAGAAACACGGAGGCTCGACCAAAGGCATCCAAATTACTGGCATTCAGATCGTACACAAACATTGGCGACAGGGCCACTACATTAACCAGATGTCCCGCATTGAGAGTGGCTGGATTTTTAAACTTAATTCACTAAGACCAAAAGGTCTTAATAGTGAGATTGAACTTTTTGCTTTTTAATGAATACCAGAACTTTAATGTGTATCACGCTGCTAACCATAGATCTCAAGCATCAATTTTACACCAACGTGAAGTTACCATGGTGTCTAAGATACGTACTATGGTGACCACAAGATCCTAATGATTGCCTTCACCTGCAATGGAATAAACACATGAGGACCGAGTACCTACCTATTTAAGGAACCTCCCAGCACTGAAGGACCATCCCTGACGAAGGATTCCGTGTAAATCCGAAACGCGTAGGAAAGGTCCTCAGTGCTACCCATACCCGCTCTATCGCGAGAGATCGCGGGATCTGACGTCACCTACCACGTGACCGGACGCCCCGCTACCCTCCGCGAGCAGGAAGCAGGCACCTCTACACTTCCGCTGCTACCGGAGCCTCCGGCCGGGACTCCGAACGTAGTGCTACAGAATCCAGCTCCACAGTCTTCATCATCAGGTCAGTGCCATACGACCTATCAGCACCTCCAACAAGGGGAGACGCAAGAATTAACGTGCCTGCAACAACAGCGGCCACTTCCGCTATACCAGGTACACCAGCACACACTGTGCCCGCCACAGCAGAGCTTTTTCTTTTACTCGTCGATGCCTGTTATGATGGACTTTGTTGTTTAAACATATACTGGATGCAGTCCATATCTTACCAGCCTTAACCCAGGTTGGTCTCTTATAACCTGAATATCCTCCGGCACTTACATTTATCTATATCTCCTGAGATATATATATATACCTATACTTAATCATTATTGTTTATATCTGGCCCAACCAGGTAGGACATCAAACAGCCACGTTACCTACGCAGAACCCATACCTTACAGCCACCTGTTACACCTTTCAACTAAGGTAATACGCCCAGCACTGGGAGTCTGTCTGCTACCGTTTGGGTCCTTTTCCTAACACTATTGTGTCCCGACAGATCTTTAGTCCAGACCGTCTCTTCGGAGCCTCACTAAACGCCACGTTCACACCTACACCGCAACTAGGTATTCTCGATATATATCTAATTTAGCTACTTTACTCCCATAATTACAGGCCTACTTTAACCCTTTCCCTCTCCTTCCCTCCTAGGTTTCCATCATTTAGCCATTCCCTGGAGCCTACTCCCAGCAAGACTACCACCAATCCAATTTTATTTATTTTTTACTGTGCTCTTATATTACTCTTAGGAGGCCAGCTAACCCCATTGATCATACCTGAATTATATCAATTTTAATGCTTCAATTTTTTTAACTATTTACCAATAAATATTTATATTTTAATAATTTTGGTCACAGTTCATTTTTAATCACCTAGACCAGCGCAGATACCTCATTTCTGTTTTTAATTTATTTAGGCAGCCTTTTTGGTTCACTGCAAGTATCAGCTGCAGGTCGAAGGTAAGAGTCCACTAGCGCCCCCTACCAACTCTTTATCTACTTCATACCTTTGCTTGAGTTTATAAATTTTTCAGTATCTGAGTCTATTAGCTACAAAACACCTCTTGTCTATGGACAATCAGGGAGGTGTGAGGAGCAGAGCGGACAGAAGGATAGATACTCCACAGACATTCCTCATGGAGATTCTATTCATTATCAAAGCATGGCTACATTTTTTCTTGCTTCCAGTAGCCCTTGTTATTATTTCCAGTCCAACCCTGTGCATTGGTATTGCACGAATGGTGTAGCAGCTCGATTATTCTTCATCTGGGGCCTATCCCATATTCTTATTTTATCTTTTTTTCCATTCTCCTATCTGTTTGGAGTTCACTCATTTTAATTCTGCTCTTGAAAGAGTTTTTTCATGAGTTTTTTATTAGCCATTAATTTTTGATCAGTTTGAGGTCCAACTATTCACACTCGGCCAGGTAGCTGAATAAAATAAATGAAACTGAACTGCAGTACCAGGCACAGCCACAACCATATGTGTGGCGCTGTGTCCGGATAGACAAATAGGGAAAACAGTGTTCATTATAACACCTGGAGGGTGGCGAATCAGGTTTCCATTGAAACTAATACTAATATTAAAACCCTTTAAAGAGGACCAGACACTTGGTGCAAAAGTGAACAGCTTTTACTCTTTATTACTCCTTTTATTGTTTTTTTTTTTATTATTATTATTATTCATTAAAATTCGACATACATTTACAGAGATATGAGCCTTTTCATTTAGTGCTAATTTTTTTTACAGGGTAATCAGAGCAGCCTGAAAGCACGCCCCAAAGGATCGTATTAGCACTGCCCCCTGGTAAAGACCGTAAAAATTGGCATTAAATAAAAAAGGCCATATCTCTAGAGCCGTGTGGCCGATTTAAAAAATAATAAACCAAACAAAAAAAGCAGAATACTCAGTTGAGCAGCGGGAATTATAAAAGAGCGAAAAACTGGACACTTTTTGTTACCTGAAAGATGGGAATTGTATACAGCAGCTAAAATTGACATAGATTACAATGTGCTCTAGGTACAGTCGGGAAAATAAGTATTTGATACGCTGCTGATTTTGCAAGTTTTCCCACCTATCAAGAATGGAGAGGTCTGTCCTTTTTATTGTAGGTACATTTCACCTGTGAGAGACAGAATCTTAAAAAAAATCCCAAAAATCACATTGTATGATTTTTACATAATTAATTTGCATTTTATTGCATGTAATAAGTATTTGATACCATAGAAAAACAGAACTTAATATTTGGTACAGAAATCTTTGTTTACAATTACATAGGTCAGACGTTTCCTGTAGTTCTTGACCAGGTTTGCACACACTGCAGCAGGGATTTTGGACCCCTCCTCCATACAGATCTTCTCCAGATCTTTCAGGTTTCAGGGCTGTCGCTGGGTAACATTGAGTTTCAGCTCCCTCCAAAGATTTTCTATTGGGTTCAGGTCTGGAGACTGGCTAGGCAGCTCCAGGACCTTGAAATGCTTCTTACGGAGCCACTCCTTAGTTGCCCTGGCTGTGTGCTTCGGGTCATTGTCATGCTGGAAGACCCAGCCACGACCCATCTTCAATGTGTTTACTGAGATAAGGAAGTTGTTGGCCAAAATCTCGCGATACATGACGCCATCCATCCTCCCTTCAATACGATGCAGTCGTCCTGTCCCCTTTGCAGAAAAGCACCCCCAAAGTATGATGTTTCCCCCACCATGCTTCACAATTGGGACGGTGTTCTTGGGGTTCTACTCATCCTTCTTCTTCCTCCAAACATGGAGAATGGAGTTGATATCAAAAAGTTCTATTTTGGTTTCATCTGACCACATGACCTTCGCCCATGCCTCCTTTGGATCATTCAGATGGTCATTGGCAAACGTCAAACGGACCTGGGCATGTGCTTGGGTGAGCAGGGGGACTTTGCTTGCCCTGCAGGATTTTAATCCATGACGGCGTAGTGTGTTATTAACAGTAATGTTTGAGACTGTGGTCCCAGCTCTCTTCAGGTCATTGACCAGGTCCTCCCATGTAGTTCTGGGCTGATTCATCACCTTTCTCAGAATCATCATTACCCCACGAGGCGAGATCTTGCATGGAGCCCCAGACAGAGGAAGATGGACAGTCATCTTGTGTTTCTTCCATTTCCTGATAATTGTGCAACAGTTGTTGCCTTCTCACCAAGCTGCTTGCCTATTGTCCTATAGCCCATCCCAGCCTTGTGCAGGTCTACAATTTTGTCCCTGGTGTCCTTAGACAGGTCTTTTGTCTTGGCCATGGTGGAGAGGTTGTGGTGTGATTGATTCAGTGTGTGGACAGGTGTCTTTTATACAGATAACAAGTTCAAACAGGTGAAATTAATACCGGTAATGAGTGCATAGTAAGAGGGCTTCTTAAAGAAAGACTAACAGGACTGTGAGAACCAGAATTCTTGCTGGTTGGTAGGTGATCAAATACTTATTTCATGTAATAAAATGCAATTTAATTATGTAAAAATCATACAATGTTATTTTCTAGATTTTATTCTTAGATTCTGTCTCTCACAGGTGAAGTAACCTACGATAAAAATTACAGACCACTCCATTCTTTGAAGGCAGGAAAACTTGCAAAATCAGCAGTGTATCAAATACTTATTTTCCTCACTGTAAGTCAAATGTTAAAAAACCAAAAGGGTAAAATTCTTATAAGAAATCATTGCTGAAAGTTTTAAAATTTCATATATTTTTTTTTTTATGAATTCAACTACAGAATATTTCAAAGTCGATTTAACTTGGAAAAGTGAAACAGATAGCGTCTATGGGTATTAGAGATTATATATGTAGAAGTCAATCATCTCTACAAAGTATCAACAATCAATTGATTTGTTTTTAAACGAATACATAACATCAGGTTTTAGGCAGAGAATTCACAATAACAAGAGGGACAAATACCGATGTCCATTATTTTTAAACTTTGACAGCAAAGGTTTTTTTTTAATTATTATTATTGATTTCTTGTTTTTTCTTGGCTGCATTCTAAGAGTCAGAAAAATTTTTGTCAGCTTAGCTGTCAGTGTTAGCCTTGGTGTTTATATCGTTGATAAAAACATTCCGGATTACATAAAACTTACTATCTACAGTATTTTGAATTTTTAATTTTTTTTAGCGGAAGAGGAAAAAAATGACCTGAGCATGTTTGTCAGTCCAGATGACTAGAAAGGGGCTATGACTTTAAGGCTAGGGTCACACAACTGTTTTAAAGAAAAGTTATTATGCTAATCAGTTTCTGATCAGAGTTTGATAAGAGTGTCATTCGATTTTCTTGGAGGTGGAGAGAAAAAAAAAATGTCTCCACCTTCTCTATTCTTTCAGTCCATGAAAATCGGACCTTATGTCATCAAAGTGCGGTCTGACTTTTTTCACGGACCCGTAGACTTAAATTGGCGAGTGCCATCCAATTCTCGTAGGCAAATTGTGCATGCTGTGATTTTTTTTCCAATTTGTCTGAAGCCCCAAAGAATAACAGGGGAACAAGTACAAAATGCCAGTATAATGGATAACACCCGTCCGATTTATTCGGTAATGTGCACGTGTAATGGAGGCAAGAGAGCCTTTAAGAGAATTCCTACAGGATGCTTCAAAGGTGGAGAGAGATTGCCATCTGCTGGTCAGGCACAGTCAAGCGGAACCAAGATGTACAAGGGAAGTTGAAGGGGGAGCAGATTTAGACGCTGGACCCAGTCAGGTGACTTTCCAGGAAGGAGTTCCTGGATATAAGAGACCAGCGCGCCAAGCCTGAGGGTTTTTTTGGCGGCAAGCAGCAGAGAGATGAGCAGACGTGCTCCCTGCGTGCTGAGAAGCCCCACGTGGCAGGCCTAAGCCAGAGGCCTGTGAGGTGCCACAGCCGGACACCGATGCATGAGCTCCGGATCCCTCACAGATGTGCCCCGGGTGCTGTGTCTACTGAGGAGAGTCGGAACCTGCTTGCGGAGCTGAGTGAGTTCGCGGAACCCAACGTCGCCCCCGCCGACAGACGAGGTCTGGACCCCCCTATCCACGGCTTGAGAGACTGCCTCCAACGGCCAGGAAGAGAGGAGTTGGGAGATGGCTGAGCCAGGAAAGTCACACCAGTGAAAGCAGAGGAGCTGCATACGTGAACAGGGCTGTCACTTCTACTGTTCACTCACGGTACCGGGGCCAGTTGGGTTTAGGTACTCAGGTTCGGAGGGGAACAGTTGGGGCGGATGAAGCTAAACGTGATTTAATTGACTTTGTCTGGAAAAGACTTTTGGCCTAGCGGTACCGGTGACTCCCGCTAGGGCCATATACAGAGTTAAAGAACTGACGTGGTGACTCCCATGATTGGGTGCACCACACTACCTTGAGAGACTTCGTATTTTGTTAATATTTCAAATTACCGTTCATTACCCCTATTGCCATTCCCTTGTTCAGAATACCTGTTATATCTATATATAAACTGTTTATATTCATCTTTGACTGTCTTCACCTTGTGTCTCTGTGTGTTGTATTCCGGCACCTGCTTTACACACGAGCCCGTAAAGGAATTGTTGCTTGAGAAACTTGAGTGACGACTATAACGTGTGGCGACTTTGGTTTGACGAGAGAGGTGGTGTAGACACTTCATAGATAAGGTATTGGTGTCAGGATGAAGTAAGAGAACATCTGACCAAGTAGTGTGCGCGCAGAGAGTATCTGGAGAGTAGCCTGCAGATTGTGCCAGAGTCCAACAGGCAGAAAAGCAAAGCAAAGGTCGAGCATGACAAAGAAGGAAGAAAGAGATGTTTGTGGTGACTGGGTAGTGTGTTGAGCCGCCATTATCCAAGAGGCTAGAAGAGAGGCAGCGTGAAAGACTGTCACCTGATATTATCAGACATTGTGTATCCAGAGTACTGAGGTTTAATGGAGTTGTCCATTAATTAAATACTGATGACATATTCTTAGGATAGGTCATCAATATCAGTTAGGTGGGAGTCCAACATTTGGAACCCTCACCAATCAGCAATTTGCATCATTGACTGATCTATGAGGTCGGAACAGCACGGCTCTGTTCACTGTCTGGTGCCCATTCTCAGGTACTGCAGCTCAGCTCTCATTAATTTCAACAGGAACTGAGCTGCAGTACCTAAGAACAGCCACCACTCAATGTATGGTGCTGTTCCAACTCCATTCACTGATCACATTCAGCCACCAGTGGTGCTGTGGACAGCTAATTGTTGGGGCTACCTGGTGATCTGATACTAATGACTAATACTAAGGATAGGTCATCGTTATCTAAGTAGTGGTGGACAACCCTTTTACATCACATACAGAGAAACAACACCAGCTTGTGTAATCAACAGGCAACTTTACTTGATATAATGGCTTCTCATCTTAGAGGTACAATACTCGTAACAGTTCACATGAGTGCAAATTCTTACCAGTTCAGTTGCAGGTGACAGAAAATTGACGAGATTGATTTTACTGTTGCCATATGACAAATAATATGTTCTCCCAATACAGGCATATCTCTAGCCTGCATTCCTTCCATTTCAGGCATAGACCCTCAACCCAGCCACAGATATCAGCTTCCAAAAGTCTCTTCAGAACGTCACACCAGGCTACAGTGGTGCGTCTGGCAGGAGAACAAAAATATGAGACATTTTAATTCAAATTTTCTGTATCTTTATAGTTTAAATACCTCTATACTAGTGATGAGCGAGCACTAAAATGCTCGGGTGCTCGAAGCTCGAGTCGAGCACATTGGAATACTCAGGTGCTCGACCCGAGCAACGAGCCCAATGTAAGTGGGAAACTCGAGCATTTTTCTGGCGGTCCCCCCTCCCCGGCGGTCAGCAGAAGGTCAAAAATTGCCCAAACGTCAGGCAGGCAGAATATATAGGCAGATGGGCAGAGAATATAGGAGGGTGCATGAAAAACATAGCAGGGCACTTAGAACACACTAGTGCCCTCCGATTTTCATGCACCCTTCTCTTTAAAAAAGCCGGCATACACCGGTACCTGACAATTTAGAACAGATAGAATAGAGCATCACACATAGATTAGATAGATAGAAACATGTCAGTCACATATATAAGAAGTACAGTGACAGTGTTGGTTACTGTACTTGTCATTTAGTGTTAAAGGATTTATTAAAAAAAATAATAGTGTTTTCATGCACCGTCTCTTTAAAAAAGCCGGCCGGCAATTCAGCATCGGTACCCGACAATTTAGAACAGAAAGAATAGAGCATCACACATAGATTGGATAGATAGAAACATGTCAGTCACATATATAATAAGTACAGTGATAGTGTTGATTACTGTACTTGTCATTTAGTGTTAAAATAAAGGATTTATTAAAAAAAAAAAAATTGGCGTGGGGTTCCCCGTAATTTTAGTCTCTAGCGGAGGTTAAGCAGATGGCTGGGGCAGATGTTTGAAGCCTGGGAAGGGGGTAATACCCACGGAGCTTCCCATGCTATTAATATCAGCCCCCAGCTGAATACCTAGCCTTTACTAGCTATTAAAATGGGGGACCCAAAAAAAAAATGACGTGGGGTCCCCCCTATTTTAATAGCTAGCAAAGGCTAGGTATTCAGCTGGGGGCTGATATTAATAGCATGGGAAGCTCCGTGGGTATTATCCCCTTCCCAGGCTTCAAACATCTGCCCCAGCCATTCTTTATTGTTCTAAATTAAACCCTACTTACCGTCACGCCCATTCCAGCTGAAGCCAACGATCTCCTGCAATAAAAGTAAAATAATAAAGCAACATCATCCTTACCTTTCCATGGTTCCCACGTCAGCTTCAGCTCTGCTACATTCACATGACAGGCTGGACTGCAGCAGAAAGCTGCCATCCAGCTTGCCATGCCACAAAGTCTGAGAAGCGCAGTGTCTGGCTGTGACGGCATCCAGATGAGCCGACAATGAACTCAGCTCACCTCATGCACGTCACTGACAGCGTGGGAAAATTCTCCTGCGCATGCGGTGAGCGTGAGAGAATTCTCCTGCTGAAGTGCTGAGCGCAGGAGAATTTTCCCACGCTGTCAGTGACGTGCATGAGGTGAGCTGAGTTCATTGGACATGACCTCGGCTCATCTGGATGCCGTCACAGCCTGACACTGCAGAGCGCAAGCAAGCGTGCGCTTCTCAGTGTCTGCGGCATGACAGGCTGGATGGCAGCTTTCTGCTGCGGTCCAGCCTGTCATCTCGATGTAGCAGAGGTGGAGCTGTCCTGGGAACCATCGAAAGGTAAGGATGATGTTGCTTTATTATTTTTCTTTTATTGCAGGAGATCGTTGGCTTCAGCTGGAATGGGCGTGATGGTAAGTATGGTTTAATTTAGAACAATAAAGAATTGTGTGTTTATTTCAATTAAAGGACTTTTTTCTGGGTGTTGTGTTTTCTTTAAATACTTTACTAGAAATTCATGGCGGTCATGTCTAATATTGGCGTGACCCCATGAATTTCGGGCTTAGGGCCAGCTGATAATGCCAAGCTGGCCCTAACCCCTTTATTACCCAGTGAGCCACCGCACCAGGGCCCTGGATGAGTTGGGTACAGCGCCAGAAGATGGCGCTTCTATGAATGCGCCATTTTCCGGGGTGGCTGCGGACTGCAATTTGCAGCGGGAGGGGGGGCCAGAAAGCTTGGGCCTCCCTGTGCTGCAGATTCCAGCCCCCAGCTGCCTAGTTGTACCTGGCTGGACACAAAAATAGGGCGAAGCCCCACGTATTTTTTTTTTAATTATTTCATGAGATTCATGAAATAATTAAGAAAAAAAGGGCTTCCCTATATTGTTGTGTCCGGCCAGGTACAAATAGGCAGCTGGTGGTTGGGGGCAGCCCGTTCCTGCCTGCTGTACCTGGCTGGACACAAATATAGTGCCAAGCCCCACGTCAATTTGTGTCTTTATTTCAATTAAAGGACTTTATTCTGGGTGTTTGTGTTTTTTTTAAACTTTGACTATGGGGTTAGTAATGGGGGTGTCTTATAGACGCCTCTCCATTACTAACCTGGGCTTGATGTCAGCTGGCATTATAAGCTGACATCAACCCCAACCCTATTACCCCACTGCCACCGCTACAGGGCAGTGGGAAGAGCGAGGCTAAGTGCCAGAATTGGCACATTCTATGGATGCGCCATTTCTGGGGCGGATGACGGCTGGTGTTTCTAGCCTGGGAGGGGGCCAATATTCATGGCACCTTTCCTGGGCTATTAATATCAGCCCCCAGCTGTCTGCCTAGTCTTTGCTAGCTATTAAAATAGGGGGGACCCCACGTCATTTTTTTTTTGGGGTCCCCCATTTTAATAGCTAGTAAAGGCTAGGTATTCAGCTGGGGGCTGATATTAGTAGCCTGGGAAGCTCCATGGGTATTACCCCCTTCCCAGGCTTCAAACATATGCCCCAGCCGTCTGCTTAACCTCCGCTAGAGACTAAAATTATGGGAACCCCACGCCAATTTTTTTTTTAATAAATCCTTTATTTTAACACTAAATGACAAGTACAGTAAGCAACACTGTCACTGTACTTATTATATACGTGACTGACATGTTCCTATCTATCTAATCTATGTGTGATGCTCTATCTTTCTGTTCTAAATTGTCGGGTACCGCTGCTGAATTGCCGACCGGCTTTTTTAAAGAGACGGTGCATGAAAACACTATTATTTTTTTTAAATAAATCCTTTACACTAAATGACAAGTACAGTATGCAACACTGTCACTGTACTTATTATATATGTGACTGACATGTTTCTATCTATCTAATCTATGTGTGAAGCTCTATTCTTTCTGTTCTAAATTGTCGGGTACCAGTGTATGCCGCTGCTGAATTGCCGGCTTTTCATGTTTCACTGTGAGCACTGTTCCCATCGATTTGGGCAACCACCTCCCCCAATACATTCTACATTATTGTTAGTTGTTTTCCTTCATGTAGAATTAACCTACAAGGAAAGAAAGGGTTTATTTTCATTCCGATATTTGTGTCCCATTTACTTGCATTGGTTTCCGGTATCGGAATCGGCGATATCCGATACTTTTTGAGTATCGGCCCGATCCAATCCGATCCGATATTTCCTGATATCGGAAGGTATCGCTCAACACTAGCGGCAACGTTACTTGATATAACGGCTTCTCATTCTAGAAGTACAATGCTCGTAGAGGTTCACATGAGTGCAGATTCTTACCAGTTCAGTTACAGGTGACAGAAAATCAACCAGGGTGGTTTTAGTCTTGCCATATGACAAAGAATTTGTTCTCCCAGTACAGGCATATCTCTAGGCTGCACTCCTTCTATCTCACACAGAAACCCTCAACCCTACCACAGATATCATCTTCCAAAATGTCTCTTCAGAAGGTCACACAAGACTATAGCGGTCTGTCTGGCAGGAGAACAAAAGGATGAGATGTTTGAATTCAAAATGTCTGATCCTTATAGTTTAAATGCCTCCATACACATTAACGGCCGTCCGCTCTAACATCATTTGACTTCAAAGACTATAACAGAGTATTTATACTTATGGACCGATTGCATGGAAAAATCTTCTCTTTTCCCCCATTCTACACAATGCACTGGTTGCTTTAATATAAAACGTCAAGGATGACTTGCAGTAAAATATCTGGTTGAAATATGTTCTTATTAGGACTCTGCAACTGATCATCTTGGCAGAATTATGTTTTTCAATGTCATGTGTCATACTGCTGACCTTCAGGTCACAATTCAATATTTAAAAAAAAAAAAGGACCTGCAAAAAAGATTACAGGATTGTTGTAAAGGTTACAGAACTCATTAAAAGAGCTGGAAAATCAAATCATATATTTAATATCTTATAAGAACTTGCTCACAGGGATTGTCTGCAGCAAGGGACTAGGAAATCTGGATAAGCCAACATCTACAGGAGGTTGTTTTTAAGGAGAGCAAATAAGTTGTTTACCCCTTCAAGACTGAAAACTGAATTTTCACAGCACAATTTCCCCCTTTGAAATGCCATATTCTGCAATGAGCAGGGCATTTTATAGCAAGAGATTGAATATTATATCCAAATTTCTATTCCATGATAAAGGAATTAGCTTTCCATGGACATACTTGCTATAAAGTTCTGCATATTTTGGATGAATATACACACACTATATACCACACAAGTGAAAACATACCATATACAGTACAGACCAAAAGTTTGGACACACCTTCTCATTTAAAGATTTTTCTGTATTTTCATGACTTTGAAAATTGTACATTCACACTGAAGGCATCAAAACTATGAATTAACACATGTGGAATTATATACTTAACAAAAAAGTGTGAAACAACTGAAAATGTCTTCTATTCTAGGTTCTTCAAAGTAGCCACCTTTTGCTTTGATGACTGCTTTACACACTCTTGGCATTCTCTTGATGAGCTTCAAGAGGTAGTCACCGGAAATGGTTTTCACTTCACAGGTGTGCCCTGTCAGGTTTAATAAGTGGGATTTCTTGCCTTATAAATGGGGTTGGGACCATCAGTTGTGTTGTGCAGAAGTCTGGGGGATACATAGCTGATAGTCCTACTGAATAGACTGTTAGAATTTGTATTATGGCAAGAAAAAAGCAGCTAAGTAAAGAAAGACTAGTGGCCATCATTACTTTAAGAAATGAAGGTCAGTCAGTCCAAAAAATTGGGAAAACTTTGAAAGTGTCCCCAAGTGCAGTTGCAAAAACCATCAAGTGCTACAAAGAAACTGGCTGAGGACCGCCCCAGGAAAGGAAGACCAAGAGTCACCTCTGCTTCTGAGGATAAGTTTATCCAAGTCACCAGCCTCAGAAATCGCAGGTTAACAGCAGCTCAGATTAGAGACCAGGTCAATGCCACACAGAGTTCTAGCAGCAGACACATCTCTACAACAACTGTTAAGAGGAGACTTTGTGCAGCAGGCCTTTATGGTAAAATAGCTGCTAGGAAACCACTGCTAAGGACAGGCAACAAGCAGAAGAGACTTGTTTGGGCTAAAGAACACAAGGAATGGACATTAGACCAGTGGAAATCTGTGCTTTGGTCTGAGGAGTCCAAATTTGAGATCTTTGGTTCCAACCACCGTGTCTTTGTGCGACGCAGAAAAGGTGAACGGATGGACTCTACATGCCTGGTTCCCACCGTGAAGCATGGAGGAGGAGGTGTGATGGTGTGGGGGTGCTTTGCTGGTGACACTGTTGGGGATTTATTCAAAATTTAAGGCATACTGAACCAGCATGGCTACCACAGCATCTTGCAGCGGCATGCTATTCCATCCGGTTTGCGTTTAGTTGGACCATCATTTATTTTTCAACAGGACAATGACCCCAAACACACCTCCAGGCTTTGTAAGGGCTATTTGACCAAGAAGGAGAGTGATGGGGTGCTACGACAGATGACCTGGCCTCCACAGTCACCAGACCTGAACTCAATCGAGATGGTTTGGGGTGAGCTGGACCGCAGAGTGAAGGCAAAAGGGCCAACAAGTGCTAAGCATCTCTGGGAACTCCTTCAAGATTGTTGGAAGACCATTTCCGGTGACTACCTCTTGAAGCTCATCAAGAGAATGCCAAGAGTGTGCAAAGCAGTTATCAAAGAAAAAGGTGGCTACTTTGAAGAACCTAGAATATAAGACATATTTTCAGTTGTTTCATGCTTTTTTGTTAAGTATATAATTCCACATGTGTTAATTCATAGTTTTGATGCCTTCAGTGTGAATGTACAATTTTCATAGTCATGAAAATACAGAAAAATCTTTAAATGAGAAGGTGTGTCCAAACTTTTGGTCTGTACTGTACATATTTATATAAAGGTGAAATTAGTGTTTTAAAGAGAACCTGTCGGCATGATTTTGCATGTTAAAGTAATCGCATAGACATAATGACGCTGTTATACTGATTAATTTGATACCTTTAGTGAAGAAATCCCCATGGTGGTTGTTCTTTAATCAGCATGTTGCATAGGGGCGGGACTGTGGGTAGGGTCTACGGCTTTGGCCCCTCCACCTGCCTTTGGTGTCTGTATGACAAGTCACTGCTTTGTGAGTCATCTGTTTCCTGTTTGAAAGTTCATATGGAGGCTGTCCTCACCGCAGGCGGTGTTTGTGCAAATAGACCACCCAGTCATCTTCAATAAAAAGGAGCTACTGGCGCAGATTGAGATCTCGGCTCTATTAAATCTCTAAAGGACGTCATTGAGCCGAGATCTCAGTCTCCACATGTATAAGGAGATGGACTGTTGCTGTCACATTCCTGTCCCTGAAGACACCAATCGCATTATTATAATGTCAGGTGAATTGTGTCCTGCGTCTTTTTGTAAATACTGTGCCATGTGAATTATGATGTGATGTATGCTTGTTTATGGTAAAGGTGATGTAATGTTTTTCACTGTGCCGTGAGGAAGTGGAGTTCTGCCCAGCAACAGACAGTGAGTAGGGACAGTTAGATTTAAGAGTTAGGAATAGCCCAGAGAGGGAGGGGCTTTGTAGCAGGGCAAGAGATAATTTCCTGGCAGTGAGTCAGATAGGGCCTGGAGTGCATAGTGAATGGACCAAAAGGTGCAAGATGAGCAGTGCCTCATTCTGGGGTGACCCTAAGTGAAAGGAGACCAAAGAGAAGGGATAGTGAGATTCGGATTACAAGTGACTAAGAGACAGAGTGGTCTTTCGGAAACGGGTCCTAGGAGAGGACTGCTGGCCATGAGACCCCAAGGTAAAAATGCTGGTAGGTAACTGACTTAAACAAGACTGAGTACATGTGACTCGCCCCCTGGGCCGTGGGGCACCCGGAACCGGGCTTCTATGCGATGCTGTGGGTAGTAGTGGCAACCCGATCCCGTGGCTCGGGGTGGTCAGACGAAATTGTGGCAGTCTATTTATCAGTGTTTTGAATGTCCGACTACGCCACCCGTGGATTGCGGTCAGAGATAACCGCCGCTGCGAGGCAGACCACTGAGGCTGGTGTTGGTGTGCAGCACAGGGGTAGGACAACTCCCCACGGGAAGAGTGTAGCCTCAGGGCAGTGTAGGTGAATGCTGGGGGTGATAGTGCAGGCCGCAATAGTAAGAGTTCAGAGTCGGCTTCAAACAGTCCAGGGTCTTTATTGCAGATGTTATTACTGACCCAACAGGAGTACCGGTTAGGAATGGGCCTGGGTATCTGAGAGCATTCGGGCGAGCCCCACTGGTCAGAGAGTGAGTGTGTAGGCCTACCGTTCTCTCTCTATGCTCTTGCTGACTATCCCCCTTTTCGTGGTGTAATAGCCCACGTCCCTGAGCTGGCCGTGTACTTTGCCTGTATGGCTTGCAACTCGGGCCTTGGGTACCTTTTGCTTTTCCTTGCTGTATTGGTCCCTCTGTGTGGCGGAGCCTCCAGGCTTCTTAGGCCAAGGGACCTGAAATCCCTCGCGGGTTGGTTCTCTACTGCTGGGCTTGCAACCCTGACAGCCTCGGACCCCAATGTACGGTTGTGTGCTTCTCTCAGCCAGGACCGGCTCTCGTCGCCTCTGACCCTGGCTTGCAGTTTCTCCTCTGCCTCACGGACTCCTCAGCTGCTGATGACCTGTCTCTCTTCTCTGAGAACCCTTCTGGACACTTCAGAAGTGGGTTCTGGTCTCTCTAACCCTGCCCCAGTTCCAGCTTTTATAGGGGCAGCCTGCTCCCCCTACTGGCCTGGGACAGGAGGTACTGCATGCTAATGGTCCCTGACCAGGGAACCTACCTCCTGCTCTCAGACACAGCCTTTAATATTTGTGGCATCCAGGCCTGGGGTGACACACATGGGACTAGTAAGTGTCCCGAGCAGAAGTTTCAGGGCACCAGCAGTGAAAAGAGGATACGGATCCGCAGAGCAATTAAAAGACACTTATTAATCAGGACTGTAACGTTAAAGCTGGGTTGTGGTGAAGTAGGGGGAAACAGTGGACATAGAGTCTTTGAATAAATTACTGAGGAAAGAAACTGTGTGGAAAATGCTTTGAGTTGTAAAGGAAACGTTCATAAGACTTTGTACCTTGTATATATTCTCTACCAAATTTCCGATCAGTAAAAATTTATTTTTGAATGGTGGTCTCACTCATTAAACTGTGAAACATCTGGTCCTGGCAAATAAGCAACTTTGGTTACATGCGGCCTGCATATGTCCTTGCATTTACTTTAACATGCAAAATCGTGCATACAGGTTCTCTTTAAATGCATACTGACTGTGGATACTGTTTATCTGGGCACTGCACACTTTGTCTAGGTACCATATTTTCTTAAGAGCTGTGGACATTATTTACTGGGGATGTGAATTAACTACTGTATATGTGGCGCCCCTGCTGCGCATTGGTGCCACAGAACCTAGAAGGGTGCATAGATGGATTTCTCCACAAGAGGCCCTCACTACATGCAAACACCTCCACCTTCCACCTCATAACAGCAGAGGGAACCCTGATAGGGATATATAAAGGGAAGGTGGAGCCAGGCAGCTCAGTCAGTGTTCAGTTTGCAGAGAGACAGGATGTAGCTGCATGCAGGCTGCTGTGTGAGGCAAGCCAGGCCTCCAGCAGCCCTGAAGCCTAGTGAGGGCCCCGAGCAGCTAAAGGCAAGTGGAACTAAGGGGGCAGAGGAGCATAGTAAGCTCACCCCGATTTATATACCGGACACCGGGTCCACGCCTACAGGGATCTTTATGACCCGTAGGAACAACCAGAATCCCTGGAGAACTGCAAGTCCCAGGTTAACCAACCGCTGACCACAGCAACAGGGTTAGGTACCACTAAGGCTCCAGCGACCAGGAATAGTGGGAACCAGGAGAAAACCCTGCCGGCAGGTCAGTAGATACAAGAAGGAAGCAGTAAGCAAGCCAGGCATAGCTCCAGGCAGGCCCGAAGCTTAGAGAGTAAAAGACACAGATCAGGAGGCCTTACACCCGCTCACTGGGGAGAGTCCAGAAATGTACCCTTCGCCCTGAGTGCCCTGGACCGTACTTGCATCACCACCAGTAAAGGTATTGAAGTTTGCCCTTGTGTGTGTGCCTGTACTACCTCTGGGACCGTCCTGCCGTCTCTCTCCTGCTTCCACCATCTTTCTACACCTCTACACTGCCCTGAGGCCTGCTCTACCTATGGGGAGCCGTGCCATCATAGCTGCCCCAAACATCAGCCTCAGTGGACTGCCGCAGCACTGGTAACCTCTTACCAGAATCCACAGGTGGCGTCACAAATTATTGTAAAACCCCTATAAATATAATCATTCCCCATTTTTGTTGACCGCCCTGGGCCACGGACCGGGCCAGCCACCGTGATTTCCCCCAAGAATCTGAAGGCCTGGCTGCCGAGTACCCCACGGCCCTGGGGGCGCGTCAACTTCTGGCGTCACGAACAGGATTTCGTGCCCGCTGCAACGACGGAGTATTGTGCCCATTGCCACCGGGTACTGTGCGCCTTTAATAAGAACTGTGTGTTTAACTGTGGCGAAGATCGCCGCCATTACTGTGTTGCCGTGCGGGAAGAAGGGCGTAACCGCGGGAAACTGAGAGGCGTACCTGCTGAAGCGCGCGAAGCCCAGGACATGCCCCACGCCGCGACGACGAACCAGGAAGCGCAAGGTCCTGGAAGGAGTCCAGTGAGCGCCCTGACGTCAGACGCAAGTGACGCAAGGTCCTGAAAGAAGACCGTCGCCTGCGGAGCTGCGGCCTACCGGAAGAAAAGTAAAGAAGGTAGGCTATGGTTCACTAGGGGGGCGCAGCGATGTCCGAAGCCCAGCAGAACGCCGCGGCCCTCGACAATGCCCCCGCAGGAGTCTCTTCGTCCAGTGCTGCTCAGGCAGGAGCAGTCGCCGCACCAGCAGGAGCTGTGGCACGGATGGTGCCCATGGCTCTACAGCATGCCCTAAATGTTCAGAGGGTGAGGGACCTGTTGGAACAGGACACCCTGACTGAACGGGAGGATGACCAGGACAGGTCACCCACCTCCCATGACCAGGCGCAGCCCAGGAGGGGGCGCCCTTGAGCTACTAGTTTCCCGGTAGCTCTCATGTAACCTGAACTTGGAGTCCGTGAACTATGAGCGGTCCCACCATTGTACGTAGTTTGCACCTCCTGAGGTGCCTCCTGGTGGTTTTCACAAGACCACCACCACTAAAACCTGCTTGGCGTGGCCGAACCAGTGGTCCTACACCAGTCCTGCAGCCCGCCCAGGACCTTCTTTGGGGGTTTGGATCAGGTCCCCCACAAGCCAGCTTACCCGGATGAGAGGGGCACACCCGAGGAGGGATCTCATCAAAACTGGTCATTGCAGAACGTAAAGTTGTGTTGCTGCTAATGTGCGTATGCAGCCCACAAACTGTTTCCTTGTACATAATTGCACTCCCTGGAGTGCCTCTAAAGCTACCTATGCAGTGAAATGGACACCCTGTTAGGGGACTCGCTGACATTTGCTCAAAAACTTTAACTATTGTATATATGTGTATTATTGATTATGTTTTTGCAACGTTCAAGAAAAGTGCCTCCCATAAAGGGAAGAAATGTTATTGTTAACCTGTTATGAAAATTGCTTCAGTCCAGGAGTACTGAGTTTTACTAGGGGGGAATGTGGCGCCCCTGCTGCGCATTGGTGCCACAGAACCTAGAAGGGTGCATAGATGGATTTCTCCACAAGAGGCGCTCACTACATGCAAACACCTCCACCTTTCACCTCATACCAGCAGAGGGAGCCCTGATAGGGATATATAAAGGGAAGGTGGAGCCAGGCAGCTCAGTCATTGTTCAGTCTGCAGAGAGACAGGATGTAGCTGCACGCAGGCTGCTGTGTGAGGCAAGCTAGGCCTCCAGCAGCCCTGAAGCCTAGTGAGGGCCCAGAGCGGCTGAAGGCAAGTGGAACTAAGGGGGCAGAGGAGCATAGTAAGCTCACCCCGATTTATATACCGGACAGCGGGTCTGTGCCTACAGGGATCTTTATGACCCGTAGGAACAACCGGAATCCCTGGAGAACTACAAGTCCCCGGTTAACCAACCGCTGACCACAGCAACAGGGTTAGGTACCACTAAGGCTCCAGCGACCAGGAATAGTGGGAACCAGGAGAAAACCTTACCGCAAGGTCAGTAGGTACAAGAAGGAAGCAGTAAGCAAGCCAGGCCTAGCTCCAGGCAAGCCCAAAGCTTAGAGAGTTAAAGACACAGATCAGGAGGCCTTACACCCGCTCACTGGGGAGAGTCCAGAAATGTACCCTTCGCCCTGAGTGCCCTGGACTGTACCTGCATCACCACCAGTAAAGGTATTGAAGTTTGCCCTTGTGTGTGTGCCTGTACTTCCTCTGGGACCGTCCTGCCATCTCTCTCCTGCTTCCACCATCTTTCTACACCTCTACACTGCCCTGAGGCCTGCTCCACCTGTGGGGAGCCGTCCTATCATAGCTGCCCCTAACATCAGCCTCAGTGGACTGCCGCAGCGCTGGTAACCTCTTACCAGAATCCACAGGTGGCGTCACAAATTATTCTAAAACCCCTATAAATATAATCATTCCCCATTTTTGTTGACCGCCCTGGGCCACGGACCGGGCCAGCCACCGTGATTTCCCCCAAGCATCTGAAGGCCCGGCTGCCGAGTACCCCACGGCCCTGGGGGCGCGTCATATATATGTTTTAAAAACCCCAATTTAGACACTGTATCCCTGTATCCTCTGGGCAGTGTATGCACTCTCTCTAGGCTTTATTTGCACTGTGTATCTGGGAAACGATGGAACTATCTGGACACTATATGCATTATGGTTAGGCAATGTAAGGCAATGGGCATCGGTTGTTTTATGAATTTTGGACAATATGAAATGAAAAGCCTCCCTGTAGGTGCAGCGCTGTAAAGGGCGGGGCAGCCATGGCCGAGGGTCGCATCCGTGCTCTGCCACACTTTAGGAAATAGGAAATGGGGATCCTGGCTGGCTTTGTGCGGGTGCACGTACTGCTTTTACCTTAGCGATTTGCCTCTGCAGACCGCATGCAGACCCCATACTGCCACTTGACATGGCAGGCCAGGACCAGAAGATGTAGATGTGAATGAGAGAGACCAGAGTTCAAAAATATACTGTTCTTTACTGACCAAACTGATGAGAAGTGTATACATCAGATAGCAGGCACAACACTTAAAGAATACATCTTCTGCATAATCCAGAGGCAGGAACTTCACGGATACACATGACTGTATATTACTTTCACTACATGTTACATCAGTCCAGCAAACCATTATGGGAATCTTCATCTTCCCCTGTGAAGACCATATGGGTTGAGGTGCGTTCCTATGACTCCTCACTGCTACTCTCAAAGTCCATTAGATGTGGGTCACATGCTCTCGGTGTGCCATTGTATCTGCAGTTGCTCATAGGAGAACACTTGCCCCAGCCTGGCCATCTTCTCCTCTATGACCCTCAGGCCTGGCTACACGTCAGCTTCTTATCTAGTAAAGATAACATTTGTTGTATGCCCCTACTTGTCTGAGATAAGGAATCCTGGGATCCTTCTGCCACTTAAGGCCCTGTCACACATAACGAGATCGCTAGCGAGATCGTTGATATGTCACGAGTTTTGTGATGCAATAGCGACATCGCTAGCGATCTCGTTACGTTTGACAGGTAGCAACGATCAGGCCCCTGCTGTGAGATCGTTGATCGTTACAAAGCTTCCTGGACCATTCCTGGGTCGTTGCACTCCCGCTTGGCAGTGTGCATCGCTGTATTTGACACCTAACCAACGACCTCATCAGCTATTCAGAGCAGAGACACGTAGGCGTGCATAAATTGGACTTTTCCGCGCCCCTCGTCCCCGATTGGTGGTCGCTACAGCGTTCTCATTTCCGGCCGCGCATAAAGAAGGCAACAGAATAGCGATTCCGTCCTTTGTTTCTGACCTCGTGCTTGATTGCAGATCGTAGCAGAGTTCTCCGGGCTGTTAATATCCGTTCATTGGACTAGTGCTGATTTTTGCGGATCATTGTAGCGTTCTCCAGCTGTGATTCCGCTTTGAAGAAATCAGGCATCTTTAGCGAGGTAGGAATTGTTTGAGGTCTCAAATGAGTTTCCATTTTTAATTCATTTATAGGACATTTACTAATTATCTGCTATCATTGCTCTTCAGGGAGGGAGGGCTTGGCTTCTATCTGTATATATGCTTTTGCATGGACAGATATTTTAGGGGTCTCATGCACACGCACCAAGACAGCACGTTTTCTGTCATGCTCACTAACAGAATGGAACACGGTTTTCCATGATATTTTTTATGTACAGTTTAAATACTTGTGTTAATTGTTTTGTTGAAAGTGTTCTCATCTTTTCATGTTATTTTTGCAGTTTGCACATCATGGACGACGGGCAGTGTGCTATTGTGGTTGCTGCATTGCTGGTTGAGGAAGCTCGGCGTCAAGATGAGGCACGAGAGCTACAGAGGCGTTCCAAACGAAAACGTCGCATGTGGACCAGAGAGTGGCTGCAGAAGAGGTCTGAATTATCCCACATGCAACTTGTAAGAGAGCTTCAGGAGAAGAACCCTCATGATTTCCGCAACTATCTGAGGATGTCAGAGGAATCTTTTAAAGAGTTACTGGAACGAGTTACGCCACGTAATCAACGGAAGGATACAGCGATGCGTGCTGCCATTCCGGCAGATGAAAGATTGGCAGTCACACTGAGATTCTTGGCCACCGGACGCTCACTCCAAGACTTGCATTTTTCTGCAGCCATTTCAAGGCCCATGCTCAGTGTTCTATTCCCGGAGACATGTAATGCGATTTACCACAGACTACGTAGTTACATACAGTTTCCCAACACGGAGGAGGAATGGAAAAAGAATGACTCTGAATTTGAGCAGCTGTGGCAGTTCCCTAACTGTGGTGGGGCTTTGGACGGGAAACATGTCCGAATCACTCAGCCACCAAATAGCGGATCCTATTTTTATAATTATAAGGGCTATTTCAGCATCATCATGATGGCCCTTGTTAACGCCAATTACAAATTTATAAATGTAGATGTTGGCATGAACGGCAGGGTTTCTGATGGTGGTGTTTTAGAGCGCACACTTTTTGGAGAGCGATTGGACAACTGTGACCTACACTTGCCTCCCAACTCAGAGACTACAGGTAACCTTAATTTTGTTTTTGTCGGCGATGAAGCCTTCCCACTTCATCCCAATCTTATTAAACCGTTCCCCCAAAAAAGTCTTACCCAGGAAAGAAGAATTTTCAATTATCGTTTGTCAAGGGCACGTCGTGTTGTAGAAAATACCTTCGGTATCATGGCCAACCGCTTCAGAGTTTTTCATACGCCAATTAACATGAAGCTTACATCAATAGACTCTGTTGTTTTGGCCTGTTGCACGCTTCACAACTTTCTGCTTCGACGTGATGCAATTACGTACTGTCCGCCTGGCTTCGTGGACTCTGTGGATCTAGCCAATGGGGAAGTGGAGCTCGGAGAATGGCGTGCAAACGATCCTGCAATTGCAGGCCTTCAACCAGTGGGACATGGCAGAAACACCCAGGATGCGAAGACCTGCCGCGACAACTACTGCCAGTATTTTAACGGTCCTGGTGCTGTTACTTGGCAGCATCAGAACTTATAGTGGGCAACTACTGACAATTATACACTACTTTCAGTTTTGTACTGATTTGTGTAAAAAACTGTGTTTTACTTTGCAAAAGCTTTGTTTCTCATTGTTTCAGTAGTAAGGGCCCGTATATACATACGTGTACTCCAGGGGCGTACATAGGAATTATGGGACCCCATAGCAGAAGTTATAATTGGGGACCCCCACAAAAAAAAAAAAAAGAAGTAAATAATTGTTGGGGACACAGAAGAGCAGATCTCACAACCTTCCAGCCTTTGCATAGCAACTTTCTTCCTTTCTGAACTCCTAGATTCCTCTTTCATAGCCCCATAAAATGTGATGCCAACAAAAGTGTCCCCCTTAACACAGTATGATACCCCGATGGTGAATTCCTCCTTTTTAGCCTCCACATGCACAGTGTAATGACCCTACTGTCAGGGCTGTGGAGTCGGAGTTGGAGTCGGTATAAAAAGGACCGACTCATAAAATATATAATAAATTGGGTACAGTAGTTCAATGCAGTTTGTGTGGAATATTTTTTTCCAAAGAATTTGGGAAATTTATGAAATGTCCTATAAATGTTCTATTCCTGATTGGATCTGGACTTTTAGCTGAGATGAATCTGTGGTATAGGAAATGTATCACATGAGCCATGTATGTGGGAGTCGGAGTCGTGGAGGCGGAGTCATGGAAATTGAGGAGTCGGTTTGGCTTGCCGACTCCACAGCCCTGTATACCAGGATGGGAGAGCATATGCATATGCATACATATACATAATGCACTCGCTGTGGTCCTCCACACAGTATAATGCAGCCCCCCATAGGGTAAAAGGCAGCCCCAGTCCTCCAGTATTATCAGTACTGACTGATTTACAAAAAGAAATAAATACATACTTACCACTCCTCATTCCCCGCTGCTTCAGTCTCTGCAGCCTGTCTCTCTCATCACGACAGCAGCTGGCAGCTCCATTGTCTGACACAGCGTGGTGCATCGTAGCAGCGTTGCCGCTGTTTGATTCCGGCACTGTACTCAGTAATGGCTGCGCGTAGTGTGCTGTGCGGCTGTGTCTTGTAGTAATGACGCAGCAGGGGTGACACAAGCACAATTAAAGGTGCAGTGTCGCCCCTGCCGTCATTACCACAAGACACAGCCGCACAGCGCGCGGCCATGTCTGAACACAGTGGCAGTGGGCGGCGGCGGCAATCAAACAGCGGAGCGTGGGGTACAGAATGGGGGAGACTGCTATGGGGTCCGCTGGCTCACGGGCCCCCTACGGCCACGGGCCCCATAGCAGTTATGTGGCCTGCCGCCAATGGCGGTACGCCACTGGTGTACTCATATGTATACAGATACATCCATATACACATATGTAGCACCCTGAGGATTCGGCTGCTACAGGGGTATTGCACCTCAACCCAGAGGTGTGGTATTCCACTCCCGGGTAAGGATGGAGTGTGGAACTGAGCTCGGTAGGCTGCATGCACTACACACATCCCATTTCCGAGGAGCAGACCGACGGTACTCCCACTTAGAAATGTGCAGGTACGACCGAGTCTGTTCCTGGCTGGAGTGGGAGGGGGGTGGTACATCCCATGTAGTGTAGGGGCAGATAGGGGGAGCAGCCTGGGTAAAGATAGGAGCTCATTGGGTGCTGGTCACCTGAGCTCACACATAGAGGGATATATAAGGTGGGCACCAACTAGAATCAGGGTCAGTCTGTCAGAATCAGGAAGAGGAGCAGAGCAGAGCCCTAGAGAGAGAGAGAGTGGAGCAGAGAAAGAGAGACCCAGAGGGGGAAGCAGAAGAGAGGACTCCAAGATCCCAAATTAAAACAACGGGTGAAGAGCCGGCATCAGGGTACCGGAACCCAAGCTGGTGGGGGCAGAAACACACCCCAGCCAGAGACCGGAGGCCGTGGGCAGCGTCTGCCACGGCCACCCACCACATCCACCCCGAAGGCATACCACGCGGAGGGTCAGGGAACCCAAGGCCAAGGGTCACCCAACAGAAGGCCCGAGGGAGCTGGACCTGGGTGGATCACTAGTGGGGACGGCCAGAGAAAGGACAGAAGGAGAGCTCAGGGTCACGCTCCGGACTCGCTTGGGGGTTGGCTGGATCCAGGACCTGGTGGACGCAGCACGGCTCGGGTGGTCACTAGCAGCTGGAGTGACCGGAACATCAGCAGTGAGTAAATACCCTAAACTGCACAACCCGACTCTGTCTTCCTTTAACATCTATGCTGCACCACCACAACCCCCATCCTCTGCACCTGACCCCCTGAGGCTATACCCCACCCGTTGGGGGTTATACCATCAAAAGCTGTACCTACACCATCAGCCTCAGCGGACCCTGCTGCAGCGGCGGCCATAGTGACCGCAATACAACGGGTGGCGTAGTCGACACAAAAGAACTTTAGTAACATCTGTAGAACTGCCACATCACACTGAGCTTGACGCCCTGGGCACGGGACCGGGTCACAGCCGCTCGGAGACTACAACCCCCCATCTGATCCGGTGCCGGGTATTCCCCTCAAAAAGGAATATGTCCCAGGGGGCGCGTCAACTTTGGCGTAGTCGGCAGGATTACGTGCCCGCAACACCCGGGTACTGCGTGCCTGAAGAAAAGTGCAAGTTTACCTCAGAAAGAAGTCTCCCGCCGGTTCCGGAGGGTCCACGCCATCGGACTCCATCACCAGTCGTTTCCCGCCGATTGTCCGCCATTTCCAACTTGTTCCCGCCATCTGCAGAGTTTCCCGCCACTGGGCGACGCTTCCCGCCAAAACCGCAGATTTCCCGCCTTGGAAGAGCAGCGGACGCCATTATGGGCGTGCCAAAGGAGGGCAGGAGGCCACCTCCCATCGTGGGCCAGGACAGAAAATGGCGCCAAAAGTGGAAACCGCCCCCACCAACAGAGACTGTGATGCTAGAGGTGTCTGTCAGCGTGAAAGAACTACCCCTGGAGCTGACAGTCACCGAGTTGCCCCGGGACCGCCCTCGAAGTGGGAGGAGACGAAAGAAAAGAACGAAGATGGGTGCCGCCTGGAGCAGTCTGGAGCGAGCGGACCCGGAGGCAAGAGGTCTAACGAGGAGTAGCGGAGGAGCTCACCCGGAGATGGAGAGAAAGCAGAACAGCACCGGCCCGCTGGCCAGGAGTCTGCTAGAGACCGAGGAAGGAGGGCAGAGCAGCACCGGCCCGCTGGCCAGGAGCCTGCCGGAAGAAGAGCAGAGCAGCACCGACCCGATGGTCAGGAGCCTGCTAGAGTCCACAACCCCGCTAGGTCTAGCGGAGATCTTAGCGCAGCTCCCCCGAGACCGGGAGTGTGCACAAACTGCCTTGGAGGGCCTCGCAAGGAGGATGGCCCGGGTACAGCGAGAGATACTGGCGGAGTGGAGCCGGGAGATGGCCCAGCAAGCTGGAACCCGTCCACGGAGCATGCTCCCCTGGGAGAGGACACCAACTGCCTCTACGGATGACGCGGGAGGACCCAAGGTCGGAGACGGCGCTGAGAAGGGAGCCGAACGTATGAAGGCAGGTAAAGGGGACGCTTATACCCCATACCGAGAGACTGCCCACCTGCCCCGGTTCCCCGTCGCAGAGCCCGAAAGTCCCCCTGCTGTGCCCGTAGCCGCCATGTCACCGCTATGGACTAGGCCCCGACCGGAAGCCGCCGCAGCGACCCCTGTGACGTCACGCGCCTCGACCCGGAGCGTGACAAAGCAGGAAATACCACCAGCCTGGTCGCAAGGCCTAGTACCCCCGGGCGCCGCATCACCAACAGCGCCCCCTACCTCCGCGGAGCCTCCGGCCTGGCCGCAAGGCCAGGTAGCCCAGGGTGCCGCCGTCCTAACGGTGCCCTTCACCTTCCAGGTGCCCCAGGCCTGGCCGCAAGGCCTGGGCAACCCGGGCGCCACCACCACCGCGCCCGCACCCGTAAAACCAAGGGTGCCACACCTGGGGGAGGACCTCTTCAGCCAGCTCACATGGCCGGACGGGCGGCCCTTTATCTGGCCCGAGGAGTTTTGTGAGCTGGAGCGGCAGCAAAGACTAGGGCCCTTGTGTGAGCCCCTGATCCCGGCTCCGAAGCCCGTGACTCGGGTCTCGCCTCCTTTAGAAGAAGCCCAATTCATGTGGGACCCCACGGGAGAAGATTTGATGGGGTTCACCGGAGAAACTCGGGCAGTCGCCGCTGAGCGTACTGAGTGTTGTCGTCAGCAGCTAGCAGAGTTTGCGAGAGAACGGGAGGAGAGGCGGGTCAGAGAACAACAGGCCCAAATCCGGAGCGCGGAGCAGAAGAGCCGGACTAGGAGGAACCCCCGTGCAGCGCACTGTCCCCGCACCATCGGGACGGTGATAAAGTTCAACCCACAGCATGGGTGGGGCTTTATTCGGGACCGTAACAACCGCGGTGACGTTTTTGTGACCCGCAGAGACGTCGAGTCCCACCTGCCGGAAGGTCACAAAGGCCGTGACCTCTACGTAGGAGACGAGGTCACTTTCACCCGGCACAAGTGTGCCAAAGGACCTTACGCCCTCCACGTACACCGCTTGACGGAGGAGGAACCAGAAACAAGAGACGACGAGAATGTTTATATGAAAAGTTTTATATGATGTTTTATATGTTTATGTTTATAAAAAAAATGTATGTTTGGTGTTTATGTCTTACAGCCCGAGGACGTGCTGTGATTTACCAGGGGGGAATGTAGCACCCTGAGGATTCGGCTGCTACAGGGGTATTGCACCTCAACCCAGAGGTGTGGTATTCCACTCCCGGGTAAGGATGGAGTGTGGAACTGAGCTCGGTAGGCTGCATGCACTACACACATCCCATTTCCGAGGAGCAGACCGACGGTACTCCCACTTAGAAATGTGCAGGTACGACCGAGTCTGTTCCTGGCTGGAGTGGGAGGGGGGTGGTACATCCCATGTAGTGTAGGGGCAGATAGGGGGAGCAGCCTGGGTAAAGATAGGAGCTCATTGGGTGCTGGTCACCTGAGCTCACACATAGAGGGATATATAAGGTGGGCACCAACTAGAATCAGGGTCAGTCTGTCAGAATCAGGAAGAGGAGCAGAGCAGAGCCCTAGAGAGAGAGAGAGTGGAGCAGAGAAAGAGAGACCCAGAGGGGGAAGCAGAAGAGAGGACTCCAAGATCCCAAATTAAAACAACGGGTGAAGAGCCGGCATCAGGGTACCGGAACCCAAGCTGGTGGGGGCAGAAACACACCCCAGCCAGAGACCGGAGGCCGTGGGCAGCGTCTGCCACGGCCACCCACCACATCCACCCCGAAGGCATACCACGCGGAGGGTCAGGGAACCCAAGGCCAAGGGTCACCCAACAGAAGGCCCGAGGGAGCTGGACCTGGGTGGATCACTAGTGGGGACGGCCAGAGAAAGGACAGAAGGAGAGCTCAGGGTCACGCTCCGGACTCGCTTGGGGGTTGGCTGGATCCAGGACCTGGTGGACGCAGCACGGCTCGGGTGGTCACTAGCAGCTGGAGTGACCGGAACATCAGCAGTGAGTAAATACCCTAAACTGCACAACCCGACTCTGTCTTCCTTTAACATCTATGCTGCACCACCACAACCCCCATCCTCTGCACCTGACCCCCTGAGGCTATACCCCACCCGTTGGGGGTTATACCATCAAAAGCTGTACCTACACCATCAGCCTCAGCGGACCCTGCTGCAGCGGCGGCCATAGTGACCGCAATACAACGGGTGGCGTAGTCGACACAAAAGAACTTTAGTAACATCTGTAGAACTGCCACATCACACTGAGCTTGACGCCCTGGGCACGGGACCGGGTCACAGCCGCTCGGAGACTACAACCCCCCATCTGATCCGGTGCCGGGTATTCCCCTCAAAAAGGAATATGTCCCAGGGGGCGCGTCACATACATATTCAGATACATAAAAATCTACACCCATATCCACACTTATATACAGATAACTAGATATACACATACATAGTCACAGACACAAGTATGCATACCTATCTAAAAATATAGATATATATTTCTACCTAAAACCACCTAGACACCAGTGTTCCTGTGTGACGGTCAGACTGGAGACGCTGCTGCGTTCTACAGATGACGCATTATCAATGCAGCGTCTCCAGTCTGACACAGATGCTAATAATTCAGGTCGCAGCTAGCGCGCAGTAGCGTCCTCTAATAAGCGCGCGGGTGATGTTAATACGTCATGGGCGTGGTTACCGACGTTGATGCGTCGTGGGCGTGTTTAATGACGTAGTTGCGGCCTAGCTCATCAGTAGCAATATGGCATCCAGAATGAGAGCATCTCCTTGGGGCGATGCCGAGGTGCGCTACCTTGTAGCACAACTGGATGCACTGAATTATGAGTGCCATGAGCACTCTGAACGTCCAGTGCTCCATAAACGGGTGGTGCTGCAGAGGATCGGTCGGGGCCTGGTCCGGAGATTTGGGGTGCAGCGCTCTGATACCCAAATCAGGAAGAAGCTGGTGGATCTGAAGTATAGATCTGCCGACCGTATCGTCAGCATCCGGTCACAGACTTTGCCCCATCGTGGTGAGTGGTTTTAAAATACGTTAGCACAATATATGGCAGCACATTAGTTACAACTGCAATTACCTTAGGTATCTAATGTTATTTGTTTTCCAGCACCTGCAGCCCCGAAGCCCCAGCAGCAGTCATCCACAGGCTCGCCAGCATTACTCCGTGATATAGGTGCAGCTTCGTCTTACGGTAATGCTTTCACATAAAATACAGTCCATACAACTTGGAAAGTATAGGGCTGTCATGTACTATGAAGTGTTGTGTCTTTCCCTAGCCGGTGATGCCAGGGGATCCGGGTGGTCCATCAGCTCGTCATCACCCGAGCAAACCGAAAACCGTAAGTGTTAAATAACAAACATGTTCCTGATAGGCTGTGTGCCCACGATGCGTTTTTTAAGGCGTTTCTGCAGCGTTTTTACAGCTGTGGAAACGCATTAAAAGCGCATGGTAGAAGGGCAGCAATGTTCCCCAATGATAATCCGTATGTGCTGTGCACAAGCTGCGGAAATTTCCGCTGCAGATTATCATTGCGGAAAAAAACGAAGCACTACCAATTATTTTGCAGAAGGGTTTTCTTTTTGCGCCGCCATTGACTTGCATTATAATGCGCCAATTCCGCAATACTGCATCTGTACTTGCGTAATTAGCGCGTTCTAATGTGCGGATGGTACCCGGGTGTGGTGCATCGTGGGCACATAGCCTTAATTTGATGAATGTACAGAATTATTGGACTTAAGTTTAACAATTATCTCCGTAGAAATCCCAACATTACACGATCTCCTGGCGTCATAGCGGAGACTTAGTGAAGAGATCCACCAGCACGGAGTGATGCTGGCAAGATTTGTGGCAGCCCAAGAGCGTCGGGGCAGCCAATAAAAAAATTTTTTTATGTTGTTGATATTTTTTGGTTTGTTGTTATATTTATTCTATTTTTATAAAAAAAAGTTAAAGTTTATATCCACTGTTGTCTACACTTTGTTACAAACAAACAAGATGTTTCATCACTCACACCCATTATATGTATGCATCTGTATAGATCAGAGGTCTCAAACACGCGTCCCGCGGGCCGCATGCGGACCCTCCGGCTGCTTCATGCGGCCCGCAGGCACAGACCCCGTAAGTATCGCGACTCTTTCCAGCAGCCGCCGACATCAGCGCTGTAGTGCAGAGTATTGCTGTGCGGAGACCGGCTCTCTGCACAGCAACACCAGTGCCAGCCGCCGGCCTATCAGAGGCCAGCAGCTGACATGTGCGTCCCAGCACAGCGGCGTATGACGTTACTGCCATGCGCAGATGTCAGCTGCTGGCCTCTGATAGGCCGGCGGCTGATACTGGTATTGAGTGCAGAGAGCCGGTCTCTGCGCGGCAATACACTGCACTACAGCACTGATGTCGGCGGCTGCTGGAAAGAGCCGCGATACTTACGGGGTCTGTGCCTGCGGGCTAATTGAGGTTATCAGCTGATGTTGTGCGGGGGCAGGAAAGCCAACTCCGAATACTGTCTGCTGAGTTGTGTATCTAATCCTATTCTTTATGATACTGTCTGCTGAGTTGTGTATCTAATCCTATCCTGTGTGATACTGCCTGAAGAGTTGTGTATCTAACCCTATCCTGTGTGATACTGCCTGACGAGTTGTGTATCTAATCCTATCCTGTGTGATACTGCCTGAAGAGTTGTGTATCTAACCCTATCCTGTGTGATACTGCCTGACGAGTTGTGTATCTAATCCTATTCTTTGTGATACTGTCTGCTGAGTTGTGTATCTAATCCTATCCTGTGTGATACTGCCTGACGAGTTGTGTATCTAATCCTATCCTGTGTGATACTGCCTGATGAGTTGTGTATCTAATCCTATTCTTTGTGATACTGTCTGCTGAGTCATGTATCTAATCCTATTCTTTGCGATACTGTCTGCTGAGTCGTGTATCTAATCCTATTCTTTGTGATACTGTCTGCTGAGTCGTGTATCTAATCCTATTCTTTGTGATACTGTCTGCTGAGTTGTGTATCTAATCCTATCCTGTGTGATACTGCCTGACGAGCAGTGCGGGGGCAGGAAAGCCGACTCCAAAGTCGGCTTTCATAGCCGCCTGCTAATTGATGTTATCAGCTGATGTTGTGCGGGGGCAGGAAAGCCAACTCCGAAGTCGGCTTTCATAGCCGCCTGCTAATTGAGGTTATCAGCTGATGTTGTGTGGGGGCAGGAAAGCCGTCTGAAGTCGGCTTTCATAGCCGCCTGCTGATTGATGTTATCAGCTGATGTTGTGCGGGGGCAGGAAAGTCGACTCTGAAGTCGGCTTTCATAGCCGCCTGCTAATTGAGGTTATCAGCTGATGTTTTGTGTGGGCAGGAAAGCCGTCTGAAGTCGGCTTTCATAGCCGCCTGCTAATTGATGTTATCAGCTGATGTTGTGTGGGGGCAGGAAAGTCGACTCCGAAGTCGGCTTTCATAGCCGCCTGCTAATTGAGGTTATCAGCTGATGTTGTGTGGGGGCAGGAAAGCCGTCTGAAGTCGGCTTTCATAGCCGCCTGCTAATTGATGTTATCAGCTGATGTTGTGCGGGGGCAGGAAAGTCGACTCCGAAGTCGGCTTTCATAGCCGCCTGCTAATTGAGGTTATCAGCTGATGTTGTGTGGGGGCAGGAAAGCCGTCTGAAGTCGGCTTTCATAGCCGCCTGCTAATTGAGGTTATCAGCTGATGATGTGCGGGGGCAGGAAAGTCGTCTGAAGTCGGCTTTCATAGCCGCCTGCTAATTGATGTTATCAGCTGATGTTGTGTGGGGGCAGGAAAGTCGACTCTGAAGTCGGCTTTCATAGCCGCCTGCTAATTGAGGTTATCAGCTGATGTTGTGTGGGGGCAGGAAAGCCGTCTGAAGTCGGCTTTCATAGCCGCCTGCTAATTGATGTTATCAGCTGATGTTGTGCGGGGGCAGGAAAGTCGACTCCGAAGTCGGCTTTCATAGCCGCCTGCTAATTGAGGTTATCAGCTGATGTTGTGTGGGGGCAGGAAAGCCGTCTGAAGTCGGCTTTCATAGCCGCCTGCTAATTAATGTTATCAGCTGATGTTGTGCGGGGGCAGGAAAGCCGTCTGAAGTCGGCTTTCACAGACGCCAGCTAATTCAAGAAGAAGAGAGAAGAGGAAAGAATAGGAAAGAATAGGAACATAGTATGAAAAGTTGAAGGAAGACCTAACATGTTGATCCAGAGGAAGGCAAAAAAAAAACATGCTCCGTTTCGGGGGAAAAAATTCCTTCCTGACTCCACATACGGCAATCAGACTAGTTCCCTGGATCAACGCCCTATCAAGAATCTAGTATATACAACCTATAATCAGAGTCAGACTCATGGTGCATAGTATGGCAGATCATTGCCATACAGTGCACCATGACTATGACCCCAAAGACTAAACAAGGGAAGTAGGAAGAGGAGGGGAAGAAGACCAGCTGTGAAGAAGACCAGAGGACACAGGGAGAAGACAGAAGACAGGTGATGAAGCCTGGAGCGGGAAGAGGAGAAGGGGAGGAGGTGATCACCAGTGGAGAGCAGGGATGGGAATGGAGGGTAGAGAATGGAGGGGAGGGAACGGAGATTGGGAAGGGATCGGAGGGCAGGGGTGAGGGGTCCCACCCTCGGGAAGAGGTAAAGCAGAAAATAAGACAACAAAAAAACATTTTTATTTCAATCAGGGGGAGATCGGAGGGCAGGGGTAAAGTTAAAAAAGAGGACAATAAAACATTTTTTTTATAAACAAACAAAAATGTGAACAATTTTAACACTTTAAATAAGTATTAAATTAACAATATTTACAAAATGATAACAAAAATTGAAATGAAACATCACTACAGTTCTTCGTATCGATTGCCTGTATTTGTGTATCCATGCCTGGGGGAAACAAAAGAATCCGAACACATGGGATACTGTGGGGGGGGGGCAAGGCTTTGTGAATGCCGGATCCTCTGCACTGGTGTGCTGCAAAGTGGGTCCGGCATATGGGTCCAAGAATGTTGTTGAAAAGGGCCAGGGTCGATCAGAGTATGTACAGTAGAAGTTTCATTAAGTTCACCGTCTGCCGCTTTATTTAAAGTCTCAAACATGACCCTTTCTGCGTGCGCCCTCTGTCGGTCATCCAGCCTCTGTAGTCTCTCGCCAGCAAATGTTGCAAAGCTGTCCCGCTTGGCCTGGGTCTGCAGCAGTAGAATCTTGTTCGCCAGAGATATTAGATCTGGCGATGGCGGCAAGCTGGCCTTTCTTTTCCTTTATTTTCTTTGTCGCCGAGGCACAAGGTCTTCACTTGTAGAGGCCATAGGGTCTTCATTCGCCGATGCCATAGGTTCCTCATTCCTTGACAGCACACTCGCCTCCTCCATACCACGTTCCGTAGCCGGGATGTGGTCATCTTGCCGATGGTGCTGTGAGAACACAAAATTAAAGTTAAGATTTGGTTACAACATCCAGCAGGTATGTTATGACCAGCATGGGTACACGTGTACAAAAACACAAATGTGAGGGGCGGCTAAACTATGGCATGTACATTGAAAGTATAAATGCTATTTACAGGGAAGCAAAGAAGGTACTTACATCTTCAACAGGGGAGTCAGTCCGGATGTCGGGGTCTTCTTCCGGGGTCGGCCGCATCGTACACGCCATTCGCCGAGGTAGCTCCTGGTCATGGGTGAAGGCAAGCAAGTCATAATACCATAATGTCGGCACATAAACCTCATCTGTGCCGGTACCCGACTTCTTTGACTTCTCCACCCGGTTGAGTTCTTTCTTATATACGGTGCGTAGACCCTGGATTTTTCTCTTCACCAGCTCTTCATCCACCTTCTCGTTGGGGCCATGCCTTTTAAAGAGGGCAATCAATTGCTGGTATGCCTCCCTCTTTTTCTCTCTATTGCAGTAGTCTGTTGATTTTATTTGCCAAAGGCACGGCATGGAGCGGTAGAGGTCAATCATTCCCCTCACAAACTGTTCACTTTTGAAAGCCATCTGAAAAAGGATAGCATACAGTGAGCATACATGAAACATTTTAAAACATAGTAAAAAATACTGCACACTGTTTGTTGACCCCCTTAAAATGGCCTCCGATGCATAAGCAAATGTATACTTGTTGGGTGTGGCAAAAACCCACTAAAGTAACTTACCGTGTAAACAAAGCAATATAGCTGCCTGAAGAACCAAAAAATCGATGATGAGTCACAGCTGAAGAAAATCCACAAACCAGAACGCTTGTCAGGAACAAAGCCCAGATGAATGGAATCACAGCTGTAGAACGCTACTAGGATCCAAAAATCAGGACGCTGACAGGGCCTTAACAAATCCCAGATGAACGAATCTTGCCCGGAGAACACTGCTACGATCCGAAAGCAGAGCGCAGATAGGAACAAAGGAACGGAATTGCTGCAACGTCGCCTTATTTTAAACCTGCCGCCAATCAGAACGCAGTAGCGTCCACCAATCGGAGATGAGGGGGCGCGGAAAAGTAATTTTATGCATGCCTTTGTGACACAGTACAATTCCTATCAAGGTGTGGATCGTTGAAATAGCTGCTGTGTGAAAGCGCCCCAAAGACCAACGAGATCGTTAGTTAGATCGCTGGGGCGGCCGAAATCGTTGGCAAGTTCTGCATGTTTGACGGCTCCCCAAAATCACTTGTCAGAATCACTAGTCAGTATCACTCATCAAAATCACTCATCAGAATCACTCGTCAAAATCATTCGTACTTGGTAGCCGGGCCGGTTGTTGCTAGGGGAGATGTCACAGTGGCGGTTACCCGGTCCGTGACCCAGGGCGGTCAATAAAAGGGGATTTTATAGTTTTTTTTGTATTTAATATTCGTGACGCCACCTGTGGTATGCGGCTAAAGGGAGCCGCTGCTGCGGAGCAGGTCCTCTGGAACTGTTGTTAATGCAGCAGAGTTTGTTCAGCTCTCCACAGGTAGAGCTTAGCTCCAGGGCAGAGTAGTGGGGATGTACGCCATCCTGTGTTTACCCTGGGAGGGGTTCAGCAAACTCCCAGGTACCTCCGGAGTACGTAGCGGGACCCCGTTCTGTGTGCCTTTTCTGGTCATCTTCCTGCGCTGGCTCTCACCCTCCTGCCCTGCGCCTCACACCCAGTGTCCCGAGCCGCCGCTGTGGAGCAGGTCCACTGGAGCTGTTGTTAATGCAGCAGAGTTTGTTTGCTCCAGGGCAGAGTAGTGGGGATGTAATAATAGATGTTGCTGTTGTGCAGGGTGGTGCAGGGGATGATGGCGCAGTAATAATTCGCAGAGACAGTGGGGTGCAGTCTTCAGGGTTTTACTCACGATTTTTAGACTCCAAGTTACCAGGGCCAGGGTAACTCCCCACGCCATCCTGTGTTTACCCTGGGAGGGGTTCAGCAAACTCCCAGGTACCTCCGGAGTATGTAACGGGACCCCCTTCTGTGTGCCTTTTCTGGTCGTCTTCCTGCACTGGCTCTCACCCTCCTGCCCTACGCCTCACACCCAGTGTCCCAAGCCAGTGACCACGGACCTTGTCGGGCGACGTCTTCTCTGTCCCATGGGTCCTCTTGGGTCACCTTTTTAGCGATTAGATGTGGCTGTTGGTTGCAGCACCTGAAATGCTGCACCCTCCGGTTATCTAGTTGAGACTTGAAGAACTCTGCTAGTTTAGGGGCCAGTCCCCTCTCTGCGGCCTGATCCTTCCACTCCTGTTGAGTTTGGGCGCACAGGTGGCATCTGCACAGCCCGTGCCCCTGGGATCCTTTCTGTTCTGGAGCCTTCCTTCCTGCTCCTCTCTTCAGTCTGTCCTGGGCCTCTCTCACTAGGCCCTCCTCCTGAGCAGAGCTCCTGCAGAGCTCCTGCTCCACACACTCTCTCCTCACTGTTCGCTCAGACAGTTCTCCCACACTCAAGATGGCTTCCCCTTTTTATATCCTCCTTCTCAAGTTCTCCCCTGAACTTCTTCCTCCACCCACACCCACTACATGGTTCCCGGTCTCTTGGTTCCCCCACATCAAGGCAGGGTCAGGGCTCAGCAGCGCAGCAATGCATCTTGCCCCTCCTGCTGGTCTGGAGTAGTGTAGTGTTGGATGCAGGTGTTTGGGTCCCGGGTAGTACTCCATACTTACCTGAGAGTGGGATACCACACCTCTGGGTGAGATGCAGTACCTCTGTGGCGACTGAACCCACAGGGGCGCCACATACCCCCCTGGTAAAACACAGCACGTCCGCGGGCTGGAACAAAGTGAAAACACAAAGTATTTTAAAGACATGCAAATTTTTAGAATGCATTCACATAGGAGAATATTCAAAACTTTTCGTCCCTTTATGGGAGGCACATTTCCTTGAACGTTACATGTTACTATATCAGCTTATAAAACATTATGAAACTTTCTTCCAATAAAATTCTCTTCACATCAATAAAACGGTTTTCCATATCAAACATTTTCAATAAACTACAGTGAAATCTATAGCCGGGTGTCCATCTCACTGAAGAATGTGCAATTTGAGGGACCCGTCCGAAAACCCCCAACGTAGGCCCTGGGCGTGGCTGCAGGGCATAAATGATCCAGTGGTTGGACCACGTCTTCGGCCACGCCAAACGGGTTTTTGTTCTGTGGTCTTTTATATAAAACCAATAAGAAGCACTTTAAGAAGTGCAAACTATGTACAGTTAAAAGTTTTTGGCTGCTCACAGTCCTCAGCCTGACAGTTCTTATACCCTTACTGGATAACTAAGTAAACACACAAACTTTTGTAAACATGCAGCATCCCTACTTTACCCTTCCGGGTAACTATGTACAGTTCAGTTTCCACTTGAATAGCTTAATAGTGGTGCTCCCTCCTGGGAGACACCTGTCCTCTGTAGGCTGGCCCAGCCAAGTCATCAGCCTCTAACTACAGGGGCATGCCCTCCTCCACTACCATGTATACATTCAGGGCATACCACCCGCGCTCTCCTCTGTGGCGGGTATAGGTGACTCGATCACTGGGGTACAGATTCCACTCTGGATATCCCTGTTGTAGATGGGACTCCACGTCCCGCCGATTAACAAAAATGTCGGTACCAAGCTGTGACTCGTGGATGAACCCCCCTCCATCCAGGTCAAACTTGACCACCACCCCTTCTGCACGTGGCTCGGGCGTGGCCGGCTTTGCCCCACGGGCCCGGGTCTTCTCCTCCATATTTCTGGCCTCCATCCTTTCCCAGCGCACCCGCCGGATGCGCCGCTCCTTCTCCAGTTGCAGGAGCTCCTGCCGGCAATGCTCCTCTCGGCGTGCAGCCTCCTTACGGGTCTCCCGGGGAAAACCCATTAGGTCCCCTACCGGGTTATCCCACAGGAATGGATCTCCTTCCTGGTGGGCAACTGAGGGCACAGGAGCAAGCAGCAACGGGAGGATCTGGTCTTCCACCTCCGTGGACCAGTCCCAGGTCGTGCGTCCGTACACCCATTCAGGTGTAGGGGCAGGTGGCTCTAGCAGGGGGCCCAGGAGCAGGTCTGCATCACCAGCACATGGGGTTGATGTTTCCGGGCCCAGGAGCAGATCTGGGGTGTAAGCGCCCGGGGACGGAGGTTCCGGCAGGGGAACCAGGAACGGAGCAGCGCCAGCCATGTCCGGGACAGGGGGATCTCTCCTACCTGCTCTCGTGACTGACACCTCCTGGTCTGTTAGCGGCTCCGTCGGGGCCGGGGCGCTGCCGGTCACTTGCAACGCCGACTTCTGCCGGGTTACCAACTTCTCCACCAGCTCCGCTCTCCAGGCAGCAATCGCAGCTTGCTGGGCCTCTTCCATTCTCCTGCCCAGTTCTTGCATCTCATCCCGGATGAAGCTGGTGTCCTCCAGGGACAACTTTGTTAGCATCCCCTGCACGGTGAGGGGTTCTGCCGCGGGCTGCAGACCACAAGACGGAGCTTCAGGCTGACCTCTCTCCATCTTGCCTGCCGGGTGCGGTCTTTCTAGACTGCTGGAGACTCCGCCCTGTCTCCCAGGTTTCTTCTCTCCTCTCCCCTTTCTGGGGCGGTCCCATGGCTGCTTGCTGTCGGCCACACCCGGAGGCAGCTTCCCCAGACTGATGGACAGATCCAGGTATATGGCCACAGGTGCATGGGGCGGGTTGCGCTTTTGGCGCCATTCTGGGACCCGGCCCACGATGGGAGGTTCTTTGTTGTCCTTGATAACGAACATAATGGCGCCCATTCTTCTGGGGCGGGCGCCACATTCAGTATAGAACAGTCTCTAGGCGCACAATACCGGTGATATCGGGTGGGTTCATATCCTGTTCGTGACGCCAAAATATGACGCGCCCCCTGGGCCGTGGGGTACTCGGTAGCCGGGCCGGTTGTTGCTAGGGGAGATGTCACAGTGGCGGTTACCCGGTCCGTGACCCAGGGCGGTCAATAAAAGGGGATTTTATAGGTTTTTTTTGTATTTAATATTCGTGACGCCACCTGTGGTATGCGGCTAAAGGGAGCCGCCACTGCGGAGCAGGTCCTCTGGAGCTGTTGTTAATGCAGCAGAGTTTGTTCAGCTCTCCACAGGTAGAGCTTAGCTCCAGGGCAGAGTAGTGGGGATGTACGCCATCCTGTGTTTACCCTGGGAGGGGTTCAGCAAACTCCCAGGTACCTCCGGAGTACGTAGCGGGACCCCGTTCTGTGTGCCTTTTCTGGTCATCTTCCTGCGCTGGCTCTCACCCTCCTGCCCTGCGCCTCACACGCAGTGTCCCGAGCCGCCGCTGTGGAGCAGGTCCTCTGGAGCTGTTGTTAATACAGCAGAGTTTGTTTGCTCCAGGGCAGAGTAGTGGGGATGTAATAGATGTTGCTGTTGTGCAGGGTGGTGCAGGGGATGATGGCGCAGTAATAATTCGCAGAGACAGTGGGGTGCAGTCTTCAGGGTTTTACTCACGATTTTTAGACTCCAAGTTACCAGGGCCAGGGTAACTCCCCACGCCATCCTGTGTTTACCCTGGGAGGGGTTCAGCAAACTCCCAGGTACCTCCGGAGTATGTAACGGGACCCCCTTCTGTGTGCCTTTTCTAGTCGTCTTCCTGCACTGGCTCTCACCCTCCTGCCCTACGCCTCACACCCAGTGTCCCAAGCCAGTGACCACGGACCTTGTCGGGCGACATCTTCTCTGTCCCCTGGGTCCTCTGTGGTCACCTTTTTAGCGATTAGATGTTGCTGTTGGCTGCAGCACCTGAAATGCTGCACCCTCCGGTTATCTAGTTGAGACTTGAAGAACTCTGCTAGTTTAGGGGCCGGTCCCCTCTCTGCGGCCTGATCGTTCCACTCCTGGTGAGTTTGGGCACACGGGTGGCATCAGCACTGCCCGTGCCCCAGGGATCCTTTCTGTTCTGGAGCCTTCCTTCCTGCTCCTCTCTTCAGTCTGTCCTGGGCCTCTCTCACTAGGCCCTGCTCCAGAGCAGAGCTCCTGCAGAGCTCCTGCTCCACACACTCTCTCCTCACTGTTCACTCAGACTGTTCTCCCACACTCAAGATGGCTTCCCCTTTTTATATCCTCCTTCTCAAGTTCTCCCCTGAACTTCTTCCTCCACCCACACCCACTACATGGTTCCCCCTCTCTTGGTTCCCCCCACTCCAGCCAGGGTCAGGGCTCAGCGGCGCAGCAGTGCATCTTGCCCCTAATGCTGGTCTGGAGTAGTGTAGTGTTGGATGCAGGTGTTTGGGTCCCGGTCAGTACTCCATCCTTACCTGAGAGAAGGAGACACCACACCTCTGGGTGAGATGCAGTACCTCTGTGGCAACTGAACCCACAGGGGCGCCACATAAACACTACTGCCCTTTTTTGCTGTATTTTTTCTTGAATTTTTGGGGGAATTTTATTTCTTCTTAGTGTGGCTTTGCTGTTTGTGTTTAGAGTAGGACTCTAGGCCAAAATATCAACTATGTTCCCCTCGCATGTGTGACACCCCAGGGGTCTGGTTGCCACAGTGATAGAGATATTACGTCTGAGAGCAGGTGGGAGGTCTCTTGGTCAGGGATCCTATGCATGCCACACCTCCTGCCCAGTCCTGGGAGGGGAAGAACTTCCCCTATATAAACCTAGGGCTGAGGCAGGGTTAGTGAGTAGAGAAGAAGTAGAGACAGAGAAGAGAAGCAGATATAGGAAAGAACATCAGGAGCTCTGTGGGAGCAGTGCTACAAGGAGTCAGGGGCTGGCAGCTGCAGAGCTCGCCCTGACTGAGAAGTTATCACCGGACCCGGAGTCCGAGGCTGTGGGGACTAACTCCTATCCAGCAGCAGAAACCGACCGGCAGGGGATTGCAGGTCCTCTGGCCCAGAAACCTGAAGGCACGGTCACACGCGTGGGACCAGCACCGCCGTCGTGGAGCGGAAGCTACTAGAAGGCCCCGAGTCACCGGCCATACGGGTGAGCACCACACGGTACACTCAGGGACGTGGGCTACTTATACCCGCTTCTAGCAAGGTAGCCAGAAGAGTATCGTTAGTTTGGGAGGCCTACAACTCCGCCTGGCCAGGGGAGATCCCATCTGCTCAAGGACTGACCAGGCCCCAATCGCTAGCCAGTACTCCGGGAGGGTCTATCGTTGTCACCAGTAAAGACCCTGAACTACACCGTACCGTCTCTGAGTGGTTCCTACTACCCCCATCATCCACGTCGGCTGCCCTGAGGCCATACCCCTCCCGTTGGGGGTTATACCATCCACGCTGCACCATCCTTCCACCGGCCTCAGCGGTCTGCCCTGCAGCGGCAGCTCCAAAGCTGCATTCAACGGGTGGCGTAGTCATCCAACATCTACCGCTGATACAGCGCCACTTAGTCTGACTCCCTGGGCACGGACTGGATCACCGCCACGAGACTACAACCCTCAAAAGATCCGGCTCCGGGTAAGCTCCCGCGTGCGCAACGCTGCGCGACACAGGCCCAGGGGTGCGTCAACTTTTGGCGTAGTCGGCAGGATTTCGTGCCCGCAACCACCGGGTACTGCGTGCCTGAAAAAGACTGTTCAAACTTACCTGTGGTGAAGATTCCCGCCATCCGGCGCCATCTTCCGCTTCCTTCCCGCCATCGGTGGAGTTTTCCCGCCATCCGGCGCCATCTTCAGCCTTCTTCCCGCCACACGTGGAGTTTTCCCGCCATTGGACGCCATCTTGAGGACGCCGCGCGGGAAGAAGAGGGGCGTGGACTCCGAAAGCGCGCGAGAACTGAAGCCCCGCCTCACGTCCGGACGTTGCGTAAGGTCCTGGAAGGAGCCCAGCAGACGCCGACGTCACAGGAGCGCGACGGAAGGTCCTCAACCCTGACGATCCACTGCGGAGCCGCGGCCTACGGAAGAGGATCATCGCAAGGTAGGCCACGGTCCACTAGGAGGGAGAAGGATGTCGGATACGGAGGAGAGCTTCACCGCTTCAACCCCCGCCAGCGCCACCGCTGTTGCGGTCATGCCTTTCACCATGCCCTATATCCCGGGGGCAGCCTGGCTACCCCAGTACTCAGGGGAGTCACATACCCTGCATGACTTTAGAGAAAAGCTGGATAGCCTCTTCCAGGTGTACCCCCTCACAGAGGAGCAAAAAGTGAGCATCCTGGTGGCCCAAATAACCGGGGCAGCCCAAAGGGAGGTAAAGTCCTGGCCACCTGGGAGGAGGACTGTCGCAGAGATACTAACCCAGCTAACCGAGGAGGAGCTGCAGTACTACCAATACGAGGAAAGCCAAGAGGACCCGGACGGGTCTGAGGACTACCCTCAGGAGGGAGCACAAAGAGGACATAGCTACTGAAGGGAAGTAGCGTGAATAAAGAGCTGTACATAGTTACCCGTTAGGGTACAAGGACTGCTGCTAATTAAAATATGGTCCCCGTTGGGATTAGTGAATTGTTCCCCGTGTGTCCCTATCCCTTACCAGGCTGAGGACTGTGAGCAGCCATCCCCTATCCCTTACCAGGCTGAGGACTGTGAGCAGCCAATCCTTATCCCCACTGGCCGAGGACTGAGAGCGGCCATATCCTGTAAATAATTATGTGTTTCTAGTTATTTTTAGGAGTCCTTGGTGGATTTACCGGGAATCCTTGTACAATTGGTTGGAGCGTAACCTAGGAATGGACTAAAGACTGTTAAGGACTCGGGGCAGGACAGACCCCTACCTGGTTACGTCTCCCTGTTTTGGTGAAATGGACACCTTTGTTTTCTTCAAAACTGCACCCGGTTGCGGACACGCCGTAACCATCTTTATGTGTTTTTCTTATTGTATTATTATTGTTTATACCTTGTTATGTTTTTCTAAAAATATGTTATTCCCGGAGTACTAAATTTCACTAGGGGGGAATGTGACACCCCAGGGGTCTGGTTGCCACAGTGATAGAGATATTATGTCTGAGAGCAGGTGGGAGGTCTCTTGGTCAGGGATCCTATGCATGCCACACCTCCTGCCCAGTCCTGGGAGGGGAAGAACTTCCCCTATATAAACCTAGGGCTGAGGCAGGGTTAGTGAGTAGAGAAGAAGTAGAGACAGAGAAGAGAAGCAGATATAGGAAAGAACATCAGGAGCTCTGTGGGAGCAGTGCTACAAGGAGTCAGGGGCTGGCAGCTGCAGAGCTCGCCCTGACTGAGAAGTTATCACCGGACCCGGAGTCCGAGGCTGTGGGGACTAACTCCTATCCAGCAGCAGAAACCGACCGGCAGGGGATTGCAGGTCCTCTGGCCCAGAAACCCGAAGGCACGGTCACACGCGTGGGACCAGCACCGCCGTCGTGGAGCGGAAGCTACTAGAAGGCCCCGAGTCACCGGCCATACGGGTGAGCACCACACGGTACACTCAGGGACGTGGGCTACTTATACCCGCTCCTAGCAAGGTAGCCAGAAGAGTATCGTTAGTTTGGGAGGCCTACAACTCCGCCTGGCCAGGGGAGATCCCATCTGCTCAAGGACTGACCAGGCCCCAATCGCTAGCCAGTACTCCGGGAGGGTCTATCGTTGTCACCAGTAAAGACCCTGAACTACACCGTACCGTCTCTGAGTGGTTCCTACTACCCCCATCATCCACGTCGGCTGCCCTGAGGCCATACCCCTCCCGTTGGGGGTTATACCATCCACGCTGCACCATCCTTCCACCGGCCTCAGCGGTCTGCCCTGCAGCGGCAGCTCCAAAGCTGCATTCAACGGGTGGCGTAGTCATCCAACATCTACCGCTGATACAGCGCCACTTAGTCTGACTCCCTGGGCACGGACCGGATCACCGCCACGAGACTACAACCCTCAAAAGATCCGGCTCCGGGTAAGCTCCCGCGTGCGCAACGCTGCGCGACACAGGCCCAGGGGTGCGTCACATGCGCATTAAAGCTGGTAATCACACACCCTCACTGTGCAGGAGGAGGGACATATACAAGTGCGCCTGCGCCCCACAATATCAGCGCTTGCCGGGAGCAGGATTCAAATACATGGGTGGTGCCAGCAGTGAGTGAATGCTGCGCCCGCCCATGACTGAATATGACAAGCACACCCCTATGACTGAAAACGCAGGTAGGATCTAAGTATATTAAATGTTATAAAATCATTATGGCAGCACCAATTTTCATGAAAACAGCTTGTTAGTGATGCACATTGCATCACTAACAATGCTATGGGGGCAGTGCAGAGGGCAGCTAGGACGTGACAGGTTCCCTTTAACCTGCTATATACTTGTCTGCCTATGAGCTAATGATCAGAGATAAGAATCAATTAACCAAGAAGTGAAAACACCACAAAGCATTCATGTGTGAATACAGCCATTGAAACCAAGGATAAACTAACAAAAGGCATCTACAGCTGCTGAACTGTGTAAGCAGCAAAACAATCAAAAGCCGCCGTAAATGGTTCATTTCCATTAATTAAGTCACACAAATTGGAAAACCAGCAATTCATGTAAATCTCAATGTCAATTTGGTGAATCAAACTAGGAATAAACATAAAATTAAAGCTATAGATAAGCCTAATGATTCCCGCCGGAGACCATGACCTGTAATTCACTCTACATACCAATGGTGCAATAGACAAATGAGACAATTACCAGAGGGCCTATTATTATGCAAATAGCCATGAGGAAATGACTGCTCAGAATTTTGTATTTTACCTCCTAGACAGTAATAAAACAAACATAAATCAATGTCATGTCCCAAGTAACTTGCCACATACTGTTTAGCAGATCATTGGTTCCTGTAGCTACCCAATTAGCAAGTAGAGCAATATTTCAGTGTATTGCTACTTTCAGACCACATCTGAGCTTTCGTTCCTGACTCTTGGAACCTCAAAAATCGGGACTTAGGTGCTGTGCTCCTGTTGGAGCTGTGGACATAAGTGTGATAAACGGAGACAAAAACCTGCAACGTTTTACACCTGGGGGTTCAGAGGGAACCCACCGAGACATCCAGGAATGGGGGCAATAATGTGGTATGAACCAACACTAAAGCAATCTAATTATGAAAACATTTTGATTCACATTGGAAAACATGGACCTTAAGGGGAACCTGACAGCTGATACATGCTGCCCGACCACGAGCACTATGTATCAGACACTGACTGTATGATTTCAGCCATATATGTTTAACTCTGAAATGCAATGGGGTTTAATAGCTGCTGGGGACCGAACCACATAGGAGACTAGTCGGACAGGCAGGTTCCTGGCATCCCCCCACCCACTCCCCTGAAGTGACAGGTCTCTCCCTATACATGCATGCAGGGAGACACCCGTCACTCCATGGCAGCGATCGGGGTGAAGGAACCTTCAGGCAGCATGTATCTGATGCCAGGTTCCCTTTATGATTGTAACCATTAGTTGGTGCTGATTTCACAAAACACAATGTCATCTGGTAGCACTTTGCTGATGCATTGCCAGTAGAAATATTACGTGTCATCTAAGTGCCAATTTAGTGCATTCTTTTTTGCAGCATTTTTGCTGTGCTTTTTTAATGCAGTGTTTGATTCATAAAATAAGGAGCGTTTCACAGTATCAACATAATCAATGAGATTTCTGATATCTCATACCCACGTTGTTTTTTTTCCATACGTATTTTGAGCCATGCTGCATTTTTGCCGAAGCTCAGAATGTCCAATTCTTTCAGCATTGTGGCAGCGCTTTTCACCCATCCAAATGAATGGGTAAAAAATACAAGTAAAAAACGCCACGTGTGAATATACTCTTACCTCTGAAAGGTACAGGTTGGCACATAAAAAGAATAATATATCATATACAGTTATATGAAAAAGTTTGGGCACCCCTATTAATCTTAAGCTTAATGTTTTCTTAAAATTGGTGTTTTTGCAACAGCTATTTCAGTTTGATATATGTAATAACTGTTGGACACAGTAATGTTTCTGCCTTGAAATGAGGTTTATTGTACTAACAGAAAATGTGCAATCTGCATTCAAACAAAATTTGACAGGTGAATAAGTATGGGCACCCTTATCATTTTCTTGTTTTAAATACTCCTACCTACTTTTTACTGACTTACTAAAGCACTTTTTTTGGTTTTGTAACCTCATTGAGCTTTGAACTTCATAGCCAGGTGTATGCAATCATGAGAAAAGCTACTTAAAGTGGCCACTTGCAAGTTGTTCTCCTGTTTGAATCTCCTCTGAAGAGTGGCATCATGGGCTCCTCAAAACAACTGTCGAATGATCTGAAAACAAAGATTATTCAACATAGTTGTTCAGGGGAAGGATACAAAAAGCTGTCTCAGAGATTTAACCTGTCAGTTTCCACTGTGAGGAACATAGTAAGGAAATGGAAGAACACAGGGACAGTTCTTGTTAAGGTCAGAAGTGGCAGGCCAAGAAAAACATCAGAAAGGCAGAGAAGAAGAATGGTGAGATCAGTCAAGGACAATCCTCAGACCAACTCCAGAGAGCTGCAGCATCAACTTGCTGCAGATGGTGTCACTGTGCATCGGTCAACTATACAACGCACTTTGCACAAGGAGAAGCTGTATGGGAGAGTGATGTGAAAGAAGCCGTTTCTGCAAGCACGCCACAAACAGAGTCGGCTGAGGTATGCAAAAGAACATTTGGAGAAGCCAATTTCTTTTTGGAAGAAGGTCCTGTGGACTGATGAAACCAAGATTGAGTTGTTTGGTCATACAAAAAGGCGTTATGCATGGCGGCAAAAAAAACACAGCATTCCAAGAAAAACACTTGCTACCCACAGTAAAATTTGGTGGAGGTTCCATCATGCTTTGGGGTTGTGTGGCCAATGCCGGCACCGGGAATCTTGTTAAAGTTGAGGGACGCATGGATTCCACTCAGTATCAGCAGATTCTTGACAATAATGTTCAAGAATCAGTGATAAAGTTGAAGTTACGCAGGGGATGGATCTTTCAGCAAGACAATGATCCAAAACACCGCTCCAAATCTACTCAGGCATTCATGCAGAGGAACAATTACAATGTTCTGGAATGGCCATCCCAGTCCAGAGACCTGAATATCATTGAATATCTGTGGGATCATTTGAAGACGGCTGTCCATGCTCGGCGACCATCAAACTTAACTGAACTGGAATTGTTTTGTAAAGATGAATGGTCAAAAATACCTTCATCCAGGATCCAGGAACTCATTAAAAGCTACAGGAAGCGACTAGAGGCTGTTATTTTTGCAAAAGGAGGATCTACTAAATATTAATGTCACTTTTCTGGTGAGGTGCCCATACTTATGCACCTGTCAAATTTTGTTTGAATGCAGATTGCACATTTTCTGTTAGTACAATAAACCTCATTTCAAGGCAGAAACATTACTGTGTCCAACAGTTATTACATATATCAAACTGAAATAGCTGCTGCAAAAACACCAATTTTTATAAAACATTAAGCTTAAGATTAATAGGGGTGCCCAAACTTTTTCATATAACTGTAAGTCTTGCTCCAATTTAATGAAACATCAAGCAAAATGTATATATACACACAATACATATTTTATTGAGACATATCTACACAATAAAAATAGAATTTAAAAGTTAATAAGAAATACAAGAATCAATGAAAGCAAGGGGAGGCAGATGAGCAACACAAAATAATGAAAGCAAGATAACAATCCGAAGAGTTTCGATGACAGGTATGTATTGTCATGGGTGTGTCAGGTGCAATAGACAATTAACAAATAAAGTAGCACTTTGCAAAGCTAAGTATGTAAACATGAAATATGAATAGCATTACTGCTGTAGAAAATAGAAATAAATGAGAAATCTTAGCGCATAAATTGGCCAATTCGTGTGTACCTGGCAGCCGCGGTAAGGCGTTTCTCAATGCCAGGACCCTACCAATGTGAATACCTCTCTAAGGGACATCCTTCTGCTTATGTGTGGGAGGTAGCTTCTCCTAGTAAGCACCTGTTCACACCTATTTCTTGTATTGGAAGTACCGTCAGTTTTTTCTGTTTCTATGTTTAAGCTTTGACTGAGCACTCCACCTCTATGCCGCAGGTGGTTTTAATTGCAGTAGGATCTTACTTGCCCACACATAAGCAGACGGATGTCCCTTAGAGAGGTATTCACATTGGTAGGGTCCTAGTATTGAGAAACGCCTTACCGTGGCAGGTACACATGAATTGGCCAATTTATGCACTAAGATTTCTCATTTATTTCTATTTACTACAGCAGTAATGCTATTCACATTTCATATTTCATGATTACATACTTAGCGTTGCAGAGTGCTACTTTATTTGTTAATTGTATATGGAGGTAGCTTCTCCTAGTAAGCACCTGTTAACACCTATTTCTTGTATTGGAAGTGCTGTCAGTTTTTTCTGTTTCTAAGTGTAATAGACAGGCGCTCTGAACCTAGCTGTTGAAAGTCACTGCACTTGGCATTGCAGACACCTTCTTAATCCATCTTCCTTTAAAACCCAGGGGCAACCTCCCTCCAGCTGCTGATTGACACACCCTTTCATGGGAGTTAAAAATCCTCAGCTTGCTTTAGGCAATCACAGGTGATACTTCTATGTTCTTTTGTGTATAATTGGAGCACTAGCTGTTGGCTGGCTTCTTCTCTGGTGCCCTTGGAGGACAGTTGGCGTTACTCCTCTGATGTCTGTTCAAATTAAGTTAATCCCCTTTTGTTTGTCTACCTTGTTGTCTTTAGTTTGTAGTGGGGCCTGACCAGTGCTCACCCCTCCCCCTCACTATCTAGGGTCAAGCTCTAGGGATATACAGGGTTTAGGGTCCTGCTCAGCGACTGGTGTGGAATCAATATAGGGACGGTAGGGTAGGCAGGGTGATATTAGATCTGCCTAGGGGTCTTGACTCCCCCTTTCCCTAGTGTTTGGGCTCCCCCCCCTCCTCCCTTCGTGTTGCACTTAGTCTTTCCCACACCTTGCGTGACATGTATAGGCACATATATATATATATATATATATATATATATATATATATATATATATGACGCGCCCCCTGGGCCATGTGTGGGGGAATACCCGCAGCCGGGTCTCTGTGTAATGCTAGGGGTCGTAGTCTCCGTGGCGGCGACCCGGTCCCGTGGCTCAGGGTGGGCAAACCAGTGGCAGATCTGTTTATTTGGTTTTTAATGTTTAAATGTCCGACTACGCCACCCATGGATTGCGGTCACTGAGAACCGCCGCTGCGGGGCAGACCGCTGAGGCTGATGTTGTGTGCGCAGCAGAGGGTAGCATAACTCCCCACAGGAGGAGTATAGCCTCAGGGCAGTGAGTGCAGATGGTGGGGGTGATGGTGCATGGGAGCAACAGTAATGACTCAGAGTCCAGTGATGCAGTCCAGCGTTTTTACTCACAGTTTTACCCTCCAAGCCACTTCTGCAGGTAATGGCTGCCCACGTCGTACTGTGCTCACCAGGTGAGGGGCTCGGCCAACTCCCAGGTACCTTTGGAATGCTTTTCAGGACCCCCTTCGTGTGTCCTTTCTCTGGCCTGTCATACCCTACAATTGACCACGTTTCTGTCCAGCTGCCTCGGGCCTTGGCGGGCAAACGTATGTTCCGTTTCCCTGGGCCCTATATGGTGCCTTCCTAACGGGTGTAGTGAGGGGCCGTAACACGTGCAATGCCACGGCCTCCTGTTACTAGCTGACGGTAGTTGCTCTCCTCCACTAGATGAGGGATCTGGTTCCCTTTCTTGGCCTGACCCCCCTACTCTGGTAGCGGCGGGCGTACGGTGGCGACTGGCCGGTCCGCACCCCTGGGGTCCCTTCACTCCACTCCTGGAGCCTCCTCCGCTCCTCTCCTCTCTGACTGAACTCAGCAACTCTTCTCTTCTCCAGGCTCAGGCCTTGAGACTTGGCCTCCCTGCGGAGCAGAGCCAGTACAGAGCCCCTGCTCCCAGTCTTCTTCTCTCTCTTCTCTCTCGTCTCTCTCACTCCAAGATGGTGCCCACCTTATATACTCCTCCTTCCAGTGCACCATAGATCTACTCTCCCCACCCACACACTACCGGGTTCCCCCTTTCTAGGTGTTCCCTCCCCCCACTCCAGCCAGGGACAGGGGCAGTTGTGCTCACGCTTGGGAGCATTGTCGCCCTGCCCCCCGGAAATGTGGTGTAGTGCATGTGGGTGTTAGGGTCCTGAGCCACACTCCATCCTTACCTGGAAGTGAGATATCACACCTATGGGTGAGATGCAATACCTCTGTAGCGACCGAACCCTCGGGGCGCTACATATATATATATATATATATATATATATATATATATATATATATATATTCTGCAAGTTAGATATATAGATATTTGGTGCAATGTAATGCATAACAAATAAAATCAATAGTGAGAAAATAAAGATCCATTATAATCAGACGTACCCAAAATAATAATAATATACCTTGGGTCCACATCGGCCTCCACCTCAGACCCCTGGCACATAAAAAGAACATCTCCATTGATTGCTGGAGTACTTCTAGCGATCAGCTGCACACTGTGAGGAAACTGATCTGTGAGAGTTCAGTTTCCCTGCAGTACCGCCACAAGAGTAGTTACGCATTATACAGAGGGCATTCACATCACTAGATTGTCTGCTTAGCTCAAGACAGGATAAGTAATCCAGAGCTTTCTCCTCTCTGCTTCAGATCCCCATCACAGAAACACAGAGAAACCTCCTCTAATAAAGAAAATTCTCAAAATTCTAATGCTTTGTCACTTAACTGTTTGCTGCAGTTATATAAAAATACAATTTTATCTGCTGCAGCTCTGCTAGTCCTCTCAGTGATGGGCTTCTGCTATGTAGTCATTCATTTTTATGAGCTTTAGCTATTTCTGCCCCTCACCACTGATTGCCAGCTTTCTGCTTATGTATAGATAGGGTTAGGAGGAGCTCATCACAGAGAGGACTAGCAGAGCTGCAGTATAAAAAAGTGTGAATTTTTCAAAACTATGGTAAGAAGCTTTGTAAGTGACACAGTGCTGGAATCACGGTCTCTGCTCCAATATTATGTTGCCCTTAGAGTGGGAAGCTGAAACTTCATAACAGTTTCCCATTGATGGATTTTATAAATAAAACGAGCCCTTTAATGAATTATTTCGATAAAATCTGTGTGTAATGGTGCACTGAAAAAAACAGATATAATCACATCTGCACTTGTATGTTCCTCTGGCTACACAGTGGTTGGTCTAATCTCTTTAATAGAATGAATAAAGTGATCCAGCACATCAGAGGTGAAAAAAATGCAAATCTTCTTTGTTTCATGAGTGCAGCAGTAAAAAAGATAAAGACATAAAATCCACAGTCACTTGCACTCACTGACCAGGCAACTAGCTTCAAACAACAGTTTTTTTGTCAAGCTTGTAGGAGCCCTGAAGGTGAAAGCCTGGAAGCTCATAATAGGGCTTTTTTTATAGACAGACTTTGCACAAGCCACTCCATTTAACAGGTCGAAGGAGAGCCATGGCCTTCACAATTTTACACCTATACAGAGATCTGGACTTAAGAAGGGTCCCCAGAGTTACATCCATGGAGTAGCTTCTGGCCGCTGGAGTGGACTGGCAGGATCATCAAGCTTGGTCGTTACTAGGAAGTCAAAGTCAGACACATAATTGTGAGACAGTTGGGCAATCAGAAAAAGATATGATATCAGAAATTGAACATCGGGAGCTTTAGGATGCAAGGGCAAGACAAATCAACAGACCAGGGTAGTATCAAACTATGGCTGGCAGCTAAGAGTGAGCTGCTGAGGGTTTAAATAGACAGTGGCTCTGCCCAAGAGATCTGAGTATATCTGATCATTGGGGAACAATTTTGAACATAATTTTTGTTGAGTTCAATTTTTCTGCCGATTTAAACTAAAATAGGCATGCTGATTTCAAAACTGAGGTTAATTTTCTTTTATCATGTCAGTTTTTTTCTCTACAGCTTATCTTAATGCGATTACTCTAGGTTGGATCAAGGGTAGTGCTAGTGCTCTCCTAGTGGTGGAGGACCACCTTGGTAACCGGTAACAGGTTATTTGTCTAGGCTATTCAGTTACATGTGAGACAGTGTGGCGAGAGCTTATGTGCTGCTCTATATAGTGAAAAGTATTCCGATGTATAAGTATATGTATGTATACAAGGGATTAGCAGAAGTTATTTTTTTATTTACACACTTATTACCTTTCTTTCAGATCAAGTCTGTCTCTTCTATTTCTCATTGTCATTGCCTAAACAGCCCTGATTCCTTTTGTTATATCTGTGGCAGTTTCACAATTTCTAGTCAAAGAATGAACATCATCACATTTGTCAAGTAAGCCAATTATGCATATTTCAAAGTAAAAGTTGGTGATCACGATAAGTCTTGGGTCCCTCACAAGGAGCCCAAGCTGTGTGTCGAGAGTTTACGGATGTGGAAGAAGGGAACATGTGATAAAATGTCACTTGGTATACCTATTGTTTGGTTAGAGCCAAGAGATCATTCAAGTGACAATTATTTTTCTAAAGTGAAAACTTCAGGATATAATAAGAAAAATAAATATAAAATAGAGTATCCTAGTCTACCATCAGCTATACGTCCTGTACCTCATTCAGCTGAAATTTCAGTGCCAGTTTTCCTTGAACAACGCTCTTTTCAACAACAACATTATGGTGAAGAGCAAAGTGACATCAGTGATGAAGCTTTTGAAATTGAAGATGTCTCAGTTCGTAAAGGATTTGACCAGCATGAGCTGAACGATTTGCCATGAGATTTGGAACTATCAAGAAAGGCTTCAGAACTCCTAGCATCAAGACTGCATGAGAAAATCTTGCTTGAAAAAAGTATCCTACTTTCGATCCAGAGAAAGTGCATTTCTGCAATCCTGTAGAAGTCACAGTGGCTCTGTGCATTGCCATAACATACATGGTTTAATTGAGGAATTGAGAATTCCAATCTATAATCCAAATAAATGGTGACTATTCATCGTTAGCTCAAAGCGGAGCTTAAAATGTGGCCTCTAAGATCTGACCTCAAAACTGGTGATCCAAACATTCTACATGAGCCACTTGTTGACAGAGAGAACATTATATTCCCAACTCTTCACATGAAACTGAGTCTTATGAAGCATTTCGTTAAAGCTTTGCCAACTAACGTAGACTTTTTCAAGTACCTCATTTTGCCATTTCCTAGCCTGTCATATGAAAAAATGAAGGCTGGTGTGTTTGATATTCCACAGATTCGGCAGCTCATCAGAGATGAACATTTCATTAGAACAATGTCAGAACACCAGAATGGTTACCATTCAAAGACCTTGTCAAGGACTTTCTTGGAAATACAGTCGCAACCGAAAGTTTTGCATTTTTTTTTTAAAAGTGTGATTACTTCTGTCTGGTTGTTGTGATGCCATTTTCCTAATGATTTTAATAAGCCAGAAGCAAATGGTTCTCAGCTATATTGTGTAATGACATTGTTTTATCCGTTTATTTGTTAGTTTTCAACATTTGCTGGGCCAAATGTTTTGCATATTTTGTCATGGGTAGTCGAATTTTGCCTAAAATTTTTTTTATGGATGTGTTTTTAGGTTAAAACATGGCAAAGACGAAGCCAAATTTATCACCAGATGTTAGGAGAAATGTATTATTTTGAGAGTGAAGTCAGGCAAAAGCCAATAAGAGGCAGCTATGGAATTCACCTGTTCTCAGAGTCACGTGTCACGTATATTAAAGAAAGAAAAAGAAGGTTATGGAACAGCTGACAAACCTAGAAGTGGACAACCACGGAAAACTTCCTCCAGAGTTGATCACATTATTAAGGAAAAGTCAGTATCTGATGTCCATTAAAGTGCTGTACAGATTTCACACAAAATGAGGGAAGAATATGGGGTCAAAGTGAGTCGCCAAACTGTGGTGTGACGGCTAAGAGCAGTAGGGTTGAACGCACAAGTTCCAGTCACGAAGCCTTTCATCTCCGCAAAGAGCTGGAACATCCGACCTGAGTTTACCAAAGAACACAGCCAATGGAAAGAGACTGATTGGTCTAAGGTGTTGTGGTATCCAAGTTCAATCTGTTTGTTAGTGATGGCAAGCACTGTATATACCATGCAGTTGGAAAACGTAATGATGTAAGGTACCAAACACCTACAGTGAAACATGGTGGTGGCAATGTCATGGTTTGGGGTTGCTTTTCTGCATCTGCAATTGGCCTTCTGCATAGAATTGATGGAAATATGAATGCTACCATGTACAAGAATATACAAGAGAATGTAATGCTGCCACATGGTAACACCAAAGTAAGCAGGTGATGGAAATCCCAGCAAGACAATGATCCTTAGCACACATCCAATTTAGTAAAAAATTGGTTAGAAAAAAAAATGTTCGCCTGTTGCAATGGCCAAGCCAATTACCTGATTTATACCCTATATAGCACCTTTGGGATGAGTTAGGGCAATGAGTTGAGGCCCGTACCCATAGCAATACAGATTAATTGTTTGCAGATTTGCAAATGGAATGGAGCAAGATCCCTCAAGATGTCTACCCGAGTGGCTTCAATGCCCTGTCGGTGTGGTGCAGTAATTAAAGCAAGAGGTTATGCTACAAAATACTAAGTTATGGCATTGTAAGCAATGAATTACTCTCTATGTTGTGATCAATAAATAGTATATGCTAAACTTTTGGCAGTCAGTTTACTTTAATTAAATAACCATACCTATATTCAAAAACATTTTGGTTAAAATTAATGTCTTGCATGATGACAACTTCATGCACTTTCAATTCATCACCAGGAAAATGGCATCACAACAACTAGACAGAAGTCATCACACTTTAAAAAAAAAGTAAAACTTTTGGTCGCCACTGTACATTAGGAAACAATTACACTGAAATTGCTCGGAAACTCTTGGAGAACTACAAAATGCTTGGTTGCAACATGATCATTAGTGATGAGCGAGCACTAAAATGCTCAAGAGCTCGTTGTTCTGGTCGAGCACATTGGAATACTCGAGTGCTTGACCCTAGCAAAGAGCCCAATGTAAGTCTAAGGGAAACTTGAGCATTTTTCAGGCGGCTCCCCCCAGCGGTCTGCAGAGGGCCTAAAAATTGCCCAAATCAATAAGAACAGTGCTCAAATGACATGGGAACAGCATGGTGAAGACCCCTGGAAGCATTTCTGACTCCCAGGTCACTGCTGTCAACAATGTTGTCAGAGGTATTACGCCACTTTTACGGACTCACAATAAAACATACAAAAACGAAACCAAAATGAATTTTCCTGGGAAATATGTTAAGGAACATCCTTTCCAGGGTAATGACTGGTATATAAGGCAAAATAAATAACCAAAAACCAAAATGCTCCTCCACAACTTAGGCTATGTTCACATGTAGCGTTTTTGATGCGTTTTTGCACTTTTACGTTGTTTTCAACCGTGACAAATGCATTCACTAGGAAATGTAATTTTAACATTTTACAACCTTATCTGGCCATGTGGTGTGTGAGACATGATCAGACACATCCGGTTTCATTTATGAAGGAGGGACTCTGAAAGTCACAAAGCATATTTTTATAGGGCCATCAGGCGGCCTTTACTATTCTTAAAGGGCCAGCAGTTGGCCACACTATTTTTAGAGAGCCATCAGCCGGCTATGCTTTGCTGTTCCCATTGCTAAAGAGTGGGTCTCCTATACTGTTATTGCGTATGCAGTGAGTGGCAGGGCTGCCCAAAATTTAGATGCACCCCAATACCCCTTTGAAAATTTGGACGCACCCCAATACGACTTTGAAGAGACTTAGAGGAGGGCCTCCTGAAAACAATGTTCCCATTATTAGGAAGTGGGTCTCCCATACTATTTGCCTATGCAGTGAATGCAAGGGCTGCCAAAAATTTGGACCTACTTTAATGCCCCTTGGGAGAGACGTAGAGGAGGGCCTCCTGAAAAAAAATGTTCCCATTATTAGGAAGTGGGTCTCCCATTGTGTTTGCCTATGCTGTGAGTGCAAGGGTTGCAAAAAATTTGGAGGCACTCCAATGCCCCTTGGAAGAGACGTGGAGGTCAGAGGGCCTCCTGAAAACAATGTTCCCATTATTAGGAAGTGGGTCTCCCATAGTGTTGGCATATGCAGTGAATGCAAGGGCTGAAAAACATTGGGAGGCACTCCAATGCCCCTTGGAAGAGACGTAGAGGGCCTCATGAAAAAATGTTCCCATTATTAGGAAGTGGGTCTCCCATAGTGTTGGCCTATGCAGTGAATGCAAGGGCTGTCAAAAATTAGAAGGCACTCCAATGCACCTTGGAAAAGACGTGGAGGAGGGCCTCATAAAAAAATGTTCCCATTGGAAAGGAACGGGTCTCCTATACTTGTAATACCCATGCACTAAGTGTATGGACTGACAAACATTTACACCTGGGGGGTATACATGAACATACTGTATAAAAAATTTTTTTTACGGGCATCACAAACACCCTTTAAAAAATTTTGTGGGTGTTGCATCACGGACCACGGTCACCCCGGTGATATGGTGATGGAGGATGAGGATGAGGAGAAGGAGGAGGACAAGAGCAAATAGCCAAAATCAGGAAGCGTATACCCATGTGTGGGTGTGAAAAGGTGCATGGGAATACACCTCCCAAAAAAGACACTGGATTTGAGTTTATCTTACGCTGCTATCATTCGGTGGTGTTGAGAAGTCTGGCCAAATCCAGCCCTTGTTCATTTTTATCAGAGTCAGCCTGTCAGCATTTTCAATTGACAGGCAGATGCGCTTATCAGTTATAATTCCACCAGCGACACGAAAAATCCGCTATGATAAAACACTAGCTGCAGGGCAGGCCAGGACCTCCAAGGCATAGAGAGCCAGTTCATTCCAAGTGTCCAGCTTGGATACCCAATAATTATAAACACAGAGGAATCACGGAGGATGTTGGTATGGTTAGCAAGGTACTCCCACAGCATCTTCCCAAACTTTGCACTCCTTGTGAAAGTACCCCGCACCTCAGGGCCTGTGCGATGGGAGGGGCTGAGGAAACTCTCCCAGAACTTTGACAGTGTTCCCCTGCCTCTGCTGGATTGGAGTTGTGTCTCTCTTGCCTGTACTCCTTGGTTGTCCAATGAACTGTGACCTCTGCCGCCAGAGTTTTCAGATGGGAATTTTTTTAATAGTTACGCAACAAGGGCATCTGGTACTGCCCCATTTTTGTAGACCTGTCCGCCTCAGGAATAAGAGATATAAAGTTCTCCTTGTAGCGTGGGTCTAGAAGTGTCACCAACCAGTAATGACTGTCACCCAAAATTTTTAGAACGCGAGAGTAACGGAAAAGGCAGCATAACATAAACTCAGCCATGTGTGCCAAACTGCTAACAGGCAAGACTTCCATGTCCTCACCCAGAGGACGACTGACCATGCTCTCTTCCTCCTCCTCCCTGTCCTCAGGCTGTCTACTCTGAACAGACGGTTTGTCCACTCCTGAGGTCTTATGAGTCTAAACTGAATACCGACGGCCTTGTTGATGCTTTTCTGCTCACAAATCCTTCCCAACATCTGCAGTGTAGAGTTCCAACGCGTGGGGACATCACACACCAGTCGGTGAGCTGAAAGCTGCAAACGCTGCTGAAGCACGGCAAAGGCAGTGGAAGCTGTAGCTGACTTTCTAAAATGGGCACACAGGCGGCGTACTTTGACAAGCAGATTCGGCAGCTCCGGGTAAGTTTTGAGAAACCGCTGAACCACAAGGTTAAGCACATGGGCCAGGCATGGTACATGTGTGAGCTCGCCTCGCCTCAGAGCCACCACCAGGTTCCGGCCATTGTCACACACGACCATGCCTGGCTGTAGGTTCAGCGGTGTCAGCCACAGATCGGCCCGCTCTTTAAGAGCTGTCTACAACTCTTCAGCATTGTGCGGTTTATCACCTAAGCATATTAGCTTCAGCACAGCCTGTTGCTGCTTGGCTGAGGCAGTGCTGCAGTGCTTCCAGTTTGTGACTGATGTGGTCATTTCAAAGATGGAGGCTGAAGAGAAGGAGGAGGCTGAGGAGGATGAAGTGCAGGAGCTTTAGTCTGTGGGGACAACCCTGATTGACCTAGGGCCTGCAATCCTCGGCATCGGGAGGATGTGTTCCGTCCCAAGGTCCGACTGGGTCCTGGCTTCCACTATGTTAACCCAGTGTGCCGTCAGCGAGTTGTACTATCCCTGCCCACAAGCATTTGTCCACGTGTCTGTGGTTATGTGGACTTTCCCAGTAACTGCATTGTTGAGGGCATGGCTAATGTTGTGAGACACGTGGTTGTGTAATGCGGAGACGGCACACCGGGAGAAATAGTGGTGGCTAGGGACCAAGTACCAAGGGATGGCCGCCGCCATCAGGTTGCAGAAAGCTTCCGTCTCCACGAGCCTATAATGTAACATTTCGAGCACAAGCAGTCAAGAAATGTGGGAATTTAGTAGTGTGGCCTGTGGGGCGTTAGCTGCGTGTTTGCGCTTGCGTTCCAAGGACTGGGGTAGGGACAACTGAATGCTGCGCTGGGACTAGGATGTGGACGTGCTTGCTGATGGTGCTAGTTGAGAGTGTGCAACGACAGGTGCAGGGCGGGAGGAATCTTGGCATGCGCCATGGACAGGGGATTGGCATACACGCACAACAGCGGAACAAGCAGTGGTGTCACGCTCAGACACTATTGCTGGACCCCTTGGTTTGGCCCACTTAGTCGGGTGCTTTGCTGCCATGTGCCTGATCATGCTGGTGGTGGTCAGGGTGATAGTTTTGCTACCCCTGCTGATGCTGGTTTGGCAGGTGGTGCAAATGGCCTTTTTGGGGTTATCGGCAGAGTCTTTAAAAAACAACCAGACTCGGGAAGAATTAACAGTTGTACTGGCAACCAGGGCTGTGAAGTCGGAGTCGTGGAGTCGGAGTCGGTGCTCATTTTGGTGGAGTCGGTATAAAATGGACCGACTCCGACTCCTAAAATATATAATAAATTGGGTGCAGTAGATCAATGCAGTTTGAGGGGAATATTTTTTCATAGGAATTTGGAAAAGTTATGAAATGTCTATAAATAGCTGTTCTATTCCTGATCTAAGGCTACATTCACACACAGCGTTTTTGCTGCGTTTTTTGAGGATACGTTTTTCAGCTGCAAAAGCAGATCAGCTTTTTAAAAAACTGCATCACCTGAAAGGTTTTTGAGCTCATAGATAATGTTTTCAATAGCAAAAGCAGATTAGAAAACGCCGAACAAACTGACATGCTCATTCTTTGTGGGGATCTGTTTTTGAGCCCAAAAATGGATCCTCACAAAATGATGTGTCTAAATGTCATATCTTGAAACCCATTGACTTTGCTGGGATGCCCAGAGACACTGCATTTTACTGTAAAAAATTGGATCCGCAAAAACGCTGTGTGTGAATCATGGCCGTAGCCAGCGTGGGGCAGGGGGGGCAGCTGCCCTCCCCTAGAAGCAGGGGCACGCACCTATCAAAACTCACTTGTATGCTGCAGTGCTCCCGTCCTGCACTGGCTCCAGACTGCAGGGGGCAATCTCCCCTCCTCTGTCCTGTCTTCTGCCATCTTCACAAAAGAGAGGAGGGGGAGGGGTGCCTGCCCTGCACAGGATCCGATTCCTGGGCCCTGAGCTGGAGAAAGTGAAAGTACTACTGCTTATCTCTGTCACAGGAAGGTAACTAATATTGTAGGTGATTATTATGTGCTCTCTGTACAATGTGTGTGAACTATATGTGCGATATGTGCAATGTACTATTTGCTGTCTGTAGCTGTCATCTGTCTATCACACTCTATCCCTCCATCTATCCCTCCATCTATCATCCCTCTATCTATCTATCTATCTATCTATCCATTCATCTATCCCTCCAGCAATCCCTCCAGCTATCCCTCCAGCTATCCATCATTATATTCTATCTAAATATCTTGATTATTGTATCATAAAAATTATTAAATGTCTGATGTTCACATTGTACTACATAAATTTTTCACTTAAATATAAGCAATATATGTAGGAGTCGGAGTCGGTGTCATGGAGTCGGAGTTGGAGTCGGTGTAAGGGAAATTGGGGAGTCGGAGTCGCAGGTTTGGCTTACCGACTCCACAGCCCTACTGGCAACTTCCATCGTGTTGGTGTCATGGGGAACGGTTGCCCGCCTTCTGTCTGCGGCCACCACACTGCTTGTCCATGCCTGTTGGGGTGCTCGGCCTCCCTCCCCCTGTTTGCTGCTGTCCTCACTCTGCATGTCCTCCTGCCAGGTTGGGTCAGTTACTATATCATCCACCACCTGGTCTTCCACTTCTGTACCCTGGTCCTCCTCCTAACTTTCTGGCAATTGTGTCTCATCATCGTCCACCTCTTGTGAAACTTTCCCACTGTTGCCTTCCTGTGACCGTGGCTGCTCAAATATTTGGGCATCGCTACATGCGATCTCCTCTTGTCCCACTTCAAGTGGACCAGACGGGAGGCCCAAATCTATAAATAAAAAAGTGAACAGCTCTTCGGAGTGTCCAAATGTGGGATCAGTTGGCTCTGGGCACTCGGCATGGTGGGAGGAAGGAGGATCAGGGTGAGGAATATGCAGTCCAGATTCATGGCTACTGAGACCGTGTAGAAGACTGGGTGGTGGTAGTGGTGGTGGCTAAGTGACTGGAAGCATTATCTTCTATCCAACCAATAACCTTTTCACACTGCTCTGTGTTCAATAGTGGTGTTCTGTGGTCCCCCATTAATTGGGACAGGAAGGTTGAGCGAGAAGATGTAGGTGTTTGCTGTGGCACAATTTCACCTTGCCCACGGCCTCGGCCTCTGCATGCACCATCACCATCACGCCCAGTTCCCGGTCCCCTGCCAGGCGCCTTGCAACGCGCCTTGCCCATTTTAAATCGAGGACAATATCTTCCACGCTCACTACAAATGGCTGAATTTGGAGCGAACTTATATGTGATCCATGTGACGAACAAACCACAGTTTTAAATAGCTGGCCTGTAGGTAACTATTTTTAACAGCAAACTGGTGTCAATAACTTCACTGACACACTGAAACAAAATTTCAATGGAAGCCAGAAATGGCAGATTTTTCAGTGAACTTATATGTGATCCGTGTGATGGACAAACCACAGTTTTAAATAGCTGGCCTGTAGATATCTATTTTTAACAGCGACCTCGTGTCAATAAGTTTGCTGACACACTGAAACAAAATTTTAATGGAGGCCAGAAATGGCAGAATTTAGAGCGAACTTATATGTGATCTGTGTGACGGACAAACAACAGTTTTAAATAGCTGGATTTTTAGCGCTGTAATATGGAAAGGACCTGGCTGTATTCTGCAGTGCCAACAAGCAAATGGTGCAGAAAAACAAAGTTCTCTGGATTGCTTTTTAAGCAAATAATGAGGATTAAGATAAAAAAAATATTCCTGGCCCCAGATACCTGGGGCTATTTCTACAAATATAATATCTGTAAAAGCACCAGCAGACAGAACTGGAATAGACCCTCTTGCTATATAAACTGCAGTCTGCTTTATACCCTGCCTGCCTAGCACTTATATCTATGCAGCTGAATTAGTCCTCAGAAGGACTGTTAGTTGAGATGGATATGTAGAGAATCTTGTGGAATGCATACACTAACTAATAAACAACCAAATCTCTCCCTAGCTCAGCAGCACCTCTCCCTACTCTGCCTGATTGCGGAATAGACTGACGAGCATGGCGGTGCTAGGTCTAATATAGACCTGATGAAGCTGTGCGGCCAGCCAAACACTGTAATGCCACAACCAACCTGGCTGCGGCATTACAGTGAGTGGCAGGTAATCCCTGCATGTTCATTGGCTCTGTAAAGAGCGCCAAGCATGCAGGGAGGAGACCCGAGCATCCGCCCTAGCATCTCGCAAGTACTCGGCGAGCTCCGAGCATCTCGAGTACTGAGATGCTCGGGCGAGTATCGAGTACTTGCGAGTATGCTCGCTCATCACTAATCATCATCTAGGTGCATTTTCTGCAGCCATTCTGCTAACTTCCCTGAAAACCTTAGTGCAGTCAGTGATGAGCAATGTGAATGATTCCGCTAAGATCTGAAGGTCATGGAGGGACAGTATCAGGGTAGCTGGGATGTACATATGATACTGACTATTGTTAAAGCATCAAGCAAGATTGTCCAAAGATTGAACACTCCAGGAAAAAGCGTAAATTTTTACCTTAACTGCTACATAACTTTACTACTTGCAAACAATTTGACTTATGATGCGCCCAGGGGATGGGGAACGACTCGACGCCCGGGCCTTCTCGTTGCCTGACCTTGGGGGGGATGTCGCGGTGGTCGGCTCCCAGGCCCGTACCCTGGGGTCACTCTTAAAAGAAGGGGGGAAGTTAAATGGGATAGGGGAATGTTCGTGACGTCACCCGTGGTGTCTGGTGAGGATCACCAGCGCTGCAACAGTCCTCTGAGGCCGGTGTTCAGGCAGCTCGGTTGGTTCGGCTCCCCACAGGTAGAGCGGGGCCTCAGGGCAGTGTAAGTGTAGGAAGCAGGACAGAGGAGACCCAGCCGGGTCAGAGGAAGAATAGGCACACACACAACAGTTTACTTCAGTACCTTTACTGGTGGTGTTTCAGGCACGATCCAGGGCACTTTAGGGTGAAGGGTGCATATCAGGACTCTCCCCAGTGAACAGGTATGGGGCCTCCTGTTCCTTGCCTTTCCTTGATAAGTTTCTGACCTGCCTGGAGCTAGGCCTAACTTGGTCTCTGTCTTGCACCTGCTGACCTGGTGGTAGGGCCTTCTGTTGGAGATCACACTCCCTGGTCTCTTGGGCCTCCGTGACTCCTGACGCTGGTACGTAATCAGCTTTTGGTATTCCTGGGACATATAGTTCACCAGGGGTTCCGGTTGTTTCTGCTGGATGTAAGGAATCCCTGCAGACGCGGACCCGGTGTCCGGTAAATGGTTTTGGGGTGAGCTCCCCTATGTTGCTTGCTTACTCTACATGCCTTCGGCCACGCTCGGGGCCCTCACTGAGCTTCACACTGGCAGTAGGCCTCGCTACTCTTCACCGCTCTTTTGGCGTCGGCACGCCCTAGGCTCACTAACTCGAGCTCTCTGAGTCTGGACTGAACTGACTGAGCTCCACACTGCGGGCTAACTTCTGCAGGAGCTCCTCTCAACAGATCACAGACTGAAACTAGACTCCGACTTCACTCTCTGTGGACTCCAGACTGAACTGCCTAGCTCCACCTTCCCTTTTTATATCCCTATCCGGGCTCCCTCTGGTGGTCTGAGGTGGAAGGTGGAGGTGTATGAATGCTATGAGGGCCTCTTGTGTAGAAGTCCGTCCATGCACCCTTCTGGGATCTGTGGCACCAGCAGGGCGCCACATTCCCCCCTAGCAAAGCTCAGTACTCCCGGATTAAAGTAATTTTTATAACAGGTAACAACAATAACTCTTCCCTTTATGGGAGGCACTTTGCTTGAAAGTTGCATAAAAAAACATTATAAATAATAAATATATATACATACATACATACAATAAGCAACCTCAGAATTTAAGTCTGTTCCGGTGAGGTCCCCTGACAGGGTGTCCATCTCACTGGTAAAGTACAAGGTAGCTTGAGGAACCTGTCCAAAGCAAACCCTCAACGTAGGCCCTGGAGTGGCTGCAGGGCATGACGATCCTGAGTTGGACCTCCACTTCTGCCACGCCAGACAGGTTTTTGTTCTGAGGTCACCTAAAGGGGCACTCCAGGGAGTGCAATTATTTACAGCAAATAGTTTTTGGACTGCACACAGTCCTCAGCCAGAAAGTTCTTTATGTACCCATACGGGTAACTAGAGATAACAAGGGAAGTGTCCATATCACTTAAATTGTCCATTAGTAAGGCAAAGCACATATCAAGATACACATACACAAAAATACACAAGACAATACCCCAGGGGCAACTATCTACACTGTCAGAGTTTCCTTCTCTATTCTCTGTATCTGACAGGGGTCTGACCTCTTGTGCTACGTATCGACCTACGTGGTACTGGGATGCGTGAGGCACTAGTGCTTGCACTACCTCCCATTCCGTCAGTTCTAAGTGTTGGGGGACTGCAGGGTTGCCTTAACCTCTCTACGGGACTGGCAAGTATACCATTGGCTGGGCCTTCTTGCTCTGCTCCAACTGGGGATCCTTCTTCCGGGGATTCTTCTTGAGAAGGCTCTTCTGAAGCACTTACAGGCTCTACTTGCTGTGGAGGGTCTTCTGGCTGTTGAAATAAGTGGATCACAGGTATTATTACTGCTCCTCCTAGTTGAGGCCAATCTGCCGGGAAATCTCCTAAGTCAGTATGGAGTACTGCTTCTTTAGGCTCCTCCGGTACGGTGAGAGGCACTTCTTCTTGGGGCTTTAGCAGGTCTGGACACAACTTCAGATGGTCTCTAGATACCGTTGCAGTCGTTATTCCTCTGTCTCTACTAATCAAACAGGTCTTCTTGTTATCAAATCTTGAATTTAACACAGTGTAGGGTTCTCTCTCCCACTGGTCATCAAGTTTGTGGTTTCTCCTTTTCCTCTTTAACACCACTTCTCCTGGTGTAAAGTGTTCTGCGGGCGCACTTTTATTGTAGTGGGCTTCCTGTTTGTCCCTTACCCGAGTGAGACTGTCTTCGACACAGGCCTGTACTCTTCTGTACAGCGCCTGTCTGGTCGTGTCCCAGTCCTCAGTGGACATATCTGCTTCTGGTTCTACTACACCAAGCTCCAGGTCCATGGGCAACTTCCCGGGTCTTGCTCGCATGAGATATGCTGGAGTACAATTGGTGGAACTCACAGGTATGTGGTTGTACAGATCTACCAGGTCAAGTAGTAGGTCTGACCACTGATTTCTCTCCTCTAGTGGTAAGGTCTTCAGTTATTCATCTTTTCACAGAGACACTTGGTTTGGGGGTGGTACGGTGTAGTCCGGATCTTTTTACACCCGTACAGATGGCAGAACTCCTTGAACAATTCGGCTTCAAAGGCTGAGCCTTGATCTGTCAGCACCTGCTCCGGGTATCCATGGGGCCTACAGAAGTACGCCTGAAACGTCTTCGCCGCAGTTTCTGCCGTCAGATCCTTGACGGGGGCGACCACCAGGAACCGGGAGTAGTGATCCACCATGGTCAGGGCATAGGAATATCCTGACCTGCTGGGTGACAACTTGACATGATCCAGGTGCACGATCTCCAAAGGTCGAGTTGTCTTGATGGGTTGCAGGGGTGCCTTCTGGCTGCTGTAGTCTTTTCTTCTGAGGCTACAGGGTCCACAATTCCGGCACCATCTCTCTATGGAACTGCGCATTCCTACCCAATAAAACCGACACTTCAGCAGGGTTTCTAGCTTCTTCCAGCCAAAGTGCCCCGCCTGATCGTGGTAGGCTTCCAACACCATCTGGATGTCTGTCTTGGGCACCACTATCTGCCATACCATCTCATGGGTTTTGGGCTTGACGTACCTCCGGCACAGCTTCTCTCTACAGATGAAGAGCCGGCTTCTCTCATTCTACAGCGGCTTGGCTTGTAGAGACGCGTCCTTCTCCAGGGAGGAACCTTCCTGGGTTATCAGCTCTTTGATACGGCTGACAACCGGGTCGCTGTCCTGGGTCTCCTTCCAGCTGTGATGAGGCAAAGAGTTTAGTGTCTTACCGCAATGCCTCCTGGAGGCTCCTTGCTCGTGGACCACTCCATTACGGTGGAAGGCAGGTAGCTCAATCTCCTCCAAGTCATCCACTTCTTCTTCAGTGTCCGACTGGTGGGGCATCCTGGACAGGGCATCGGCGTTGGCGTTCTTGCAGCCCGCCCGGTACTTAATAGTGAATTGGTAGTTTGACAGCCGAGCCATCCATCGTTGTTCCATGGCTCCTAGCTTGGCTGTTTCCAGATGAGTCAAGGGGTTATCAGTGAAGGCAGTGAACTTACTGGAGGCTAGATAGTGCTTGAACCGCTCGGTGATGGCCCAGACCAGGGCCAGGAACTCCAACTTGAAGCTGCTATAGTTCTCTGGGTTCCTCTCGGTCGGGCGGAGCTTCCTGCTTGCATAGGCGATCACCTTTTCTCGGCCATTCTGCTTCTGACTTAACACAGCTCCTAATCCCTCGTTGCTGGCATAAGTGTACAGCAGGAATGGTTGGCTGTAGTCAGGGTGGGCTAGGATCTCTGCGCCGGTCAGGATCTGCTTCATCACCTCAAAGGATTAAGCTTGCTCCTTACCCCACTGGAACGGGGGGTTTCTGCCTCTCCCGGACTGTCCTACCAGGAGATCTTGCAAAGGCGCCGCTTTCTTGGTTTAGTCCTTCACAAACCTCCGGTAATACCCGACTAGTCCCAGGAACTGACGTACCTCCTTGAGGCTCTTCGGCTCCAGCCATTTCTGGTTGGCAGTGACCTTCTCCGGGTCTGGTGCTACTCCTTCTGGACTAATGATGTGCCCCAGGTACTGTACCTTTCGCTTGAGCAAGTGGCACTTTGAGGGCTTCAGCTTCATCCCATACCGGGACAGCGACTCAAATACCTCCGCCAGGTGCTTCAAGTGGTCCTCATACGTTTTGGAGTACACTATCACGTCGTCCAGGTATAGTAGTGCAGTCTCAAAGTTGCGGTGTCCCAGGCAGCACTCCATCAATCTCTGGAATGTTCCGGGGGCATTGCAGAGTCCAAACGGCATACTGTTGAACTCGCAGAGTCCCATTGGGGTGGTGAAGGCCGTCTTCTCCCGATCCTCCTCAGCAACAGCTACTTGCCAGTACCCACTAGTGAGGTCAAGGGTGGAGAAGTAATTTGCAGACTTTAATGCAGCCAGGGATTCCTCTATACATGGTAAAGGGTATGTATCTTTATGTGTAATGCGATTTACTTGTCTGTAATCTACACACATTCTCATGCTTCCGTCCTTTTTCCTGACTAGAACTAGGGGAGCAGCCCAGGGACTACAACTATCCCTTACTACCCCTGCCTTCTTCATGTCGTGCAACATCTCTTTCGCCTTCTGGTAGTGTGCTGGTGGTATAGGCCTGTAACGTTCTTTGATGGGTGGATGGGATGGTCGCCTGTGGGGATATGGTGTTGAACCCCCTTAATCCTCCCAAAGTCAAGTGGGTGTTACTGAATACCTGCTCGTATTCCTGAACCACCCGGTGTACACCCTGCTTCTGATGGGCAGGAGTGGTGTCTGTCCCAACATGGAGCTGTTGACACCAATCCTCCACCTGGGTTGCTGGGTCATTATCCTCTACTTCGGATCTCTTTCTGGAGCGCCCTTCTCTGCCCTGGTCTGGCAGTGTCAGCTATCTGTTGGAGCAAGAACAACACTTCTCCCAAACAGTTACTAACAATATTTGTGCCAAGTACCATATACAAATCTGTATCATCAGGATTAGTCTCTACTACAATTAGTCCCTGGTCCTTCAGTTCCACTCTTCCCACCTTTACTGCCACATCCTTAACCCCGACTAGGTTAAGGGGAGGCCGTTTGAGGCATACACGGAAAGATTTGGATCTGGTGGGTGAAGTTCGTCTATGGACCAGAACTTTTTGTAAAGGACATCAGGCATGATGGTTACCTGAGATCCTGTGTCCAGCAGAGCAGGTGTCGCGATGCCGTCCAGCACGATGGACAGGAAAGGTCTTCTTCCCACGAACCTGCGGCACCAGTTTGATGGGCCTGAGGGGTCTACTCCTGGGTGTCGGCCCTTGGCCCCAGGGTTTGCTCATTTAAAGGACAGCTCCGGACGGCGTGACCTGTCTTGTGGCAGCAGTGGCAGACAGGGTCCTTTGGCGGGCGGCGCTGGTCACTGGTCCTCCCAGGGGGTGGCGTTGTCCTCCTCCTCCTTCTCATCCAGGGGACATCCTCAGGGCTGTCGGCTAGCAGAACCGTCCCTTCCTCTTCGGGCTCCGTCCGCAGCTACAGGGCACTCAGTACAGTGGTCAGGGTTTTGCTCCACTGATGCACTTCAGAGCGCAGGCTGTCCAGCTCACTAGGGGACGTTGCTGGAACCTTGGCTTCAGCAGCCACCGGGGAAAAGGTGGACGCTGCAGGCACTGGGGTGGCCCCACCTTGGTAACATTGGATAGCAGTTGTTTCCAGGGGCTGCAGCCATTTTATAGCCATGTCCTTAAGGGTGTCAAAGGTGGCATCTGGATGATCCAGGGACCACCAATGCACAGTCCTGCTCTCCTCTTGAGACCTCAGTCCCCGGATAAACTGTTCCTTCAGCATCCTATTTTCATCAATGATGCTGGTTGGACTAACCTGTTTCAGAGCTCGCAGAGCCCCTTGTAAACGCCAGGCATAGTCCCGAACACTGTCCTCCGGTTGCTGAGAGCAGTTGTAGAACCACACCCGGAGGTCTGTCTCAGTACAATTCTCAAAGACAGTCTGTAACTTTTTAAAGATTGCGGACACTGACTCCTGGTCTGCGGCCGACCAGGTTTCTACTTCTCGCTCCGCAGCACCAGTCAATTGTCCCAATACAACAGCGGCTCTTTGCTTGCCTGTCATAGAGTACATGTCCAGTATACCGCATATTTTCCTTTTGAATCCAGACAGGGTGTCTGGTTTGCCGCTGTACTGGGGGAGCCACTTCGCTCCAGGGATGTATGGTAGGGCCATGGGTATGACAGGGGTTACAAGCCCTGCTGGTGGAGCGGCTGCTCCGGCCTGCTCGGCGCCGAGCGCGGGTTGATCATCAGTGCCGTTAACCAGTACTCCGGCGTTGTGCTGGTCTTCGGACATTCTGACGCCCCCCTAGCGAACCGTGGCCTACCTACTTTTCTTTTCTTCCGCAGGTGACGGTCTTCCTTCAGGACCTTGCGTCACTTGCGTCCTACGTCAGAGCGTTCACCGAGGCTCCTTCCAGGACCTGGCACTTCCCGGTTTGACGTCGAGGCGTGGGGCGTGTCCGGGGCTTTGCGTGCTTCAGCAGATACGCCTCTCAGTTTCCCACGGTTACGCCTTTCTTCCCGCTCGGCGGCACAACAATGGCGGCGATCTTCGCCACAGTTAAATACACAGTTCTGATCAAAGGTGCACAGTACCCGGTGGCAATGGGCACAACACTCCGTCGTTGCAGCGGGCACGGAATCCTGTTCATGACGCCAGGAAGCGATGACGCGCCCAGGGGATGGGGAACGACTCGGCGCCCGGGCCTTCTTGTTGCCTGACCTTGGGGGGGGTGTCGCGGTGGTCGGCTCCCGAGCCTGTACCCTGGGGTCACTCTTAAAAGAAGGGGGGAAGTTCAATGGGATAGGGGAATGTTCGTGACGCCACCCATGGTGTCTGGTGAGGATCACCAGCGCAGCAAAAGTCCTCTGAGGCCGGTGTTCAGGCAGCTCGGTTGGTGCGGCTCCCCACAGGTGGAGCGGGGCCTCAGGGCAGCGTAAGTGTAGGAAGCAGGACAGAGGGGACCCAGCCGGGTCAGAGGAAGAATAGGCACACACACAACAGTTCACTTCAGTACCTTTACTGGTGGTGTTTCAGGCACGATCCAGGGCACTTTAGGGTGAAGGGTGCATATCAGGACTCTCCCCAGTGAACGGGTGTGGGGCCTCCTGTTCCTTGCCTTTCCTTGATAAGTTTCTGACCTGCCTGGAGCTAGGCCTAACTTGGTCTCTGTCTTGCACCTGCTGACCTGGTGGTAGGGCCTTCTGTTGGAGATCACACTCCCTGGTCTCTTGGGCCTCCGTGACTCCTGACCCTGGTACGTAATCAGCTTTTGGTGTTCCTGGGACATATAGTTCGCCAGGGGTTCCGGTTGTTTCTGCTGGATGTAAGGAATCCCTGCAGACGAGGACCCGGTGTCCGGTAAATGATTTTGGGGTGAGCTGGTTAAGCTCCTCTGCTCCCCTATGTTGCTTGCTTACTCCACTCGCCTTCGGCCACGCTCGGGGCCCTCACTAGGCTTCACACTGGCAGTAGGCCTCGCTACTCTTCACCGCTCTTTTGGCGTCGGCACGCCCTAGGCTCACTAACTCGAGCTCTCTGAGTCTGGACTGAACTGACTGAGCTCCACTGCGGGCTAGCTTCTGCAGGAGCTCCTCTCAACAGATCACAGACTGAAACTAGACTCCGACTTCACTCTCTGTGGACTCCAGACTGAACTGCCTAGCTCCACCTTCCCTTTTTATATCCCTATCCGAGCTCCCTCTGGTGGTCTGAGGTGGAAGGTGGAGGTGTATGAATGCTATGAGGGCCTCTTGTGGAGAAGTCCGTCCATGCACCCTTCTGGGATCTGTGGCATCAATGCGCAGCAGGGCGCCACACTTACAGTAACAATATATCCTTTGTATGAACAGAATAGCTTTAAATGTGCATTCCATTCAGGTTATTTTTTGCATAATTTTCCATTGTATGTACATTTTGTATGGTTTTGGAAACAAAGGGAGGGTACAGGGTCGGTGTCACCACCTGGGGCACCCAGGCAAGTGCCGGGGCCCTGAGCAAGCAGGGGGCTCACTCGCTGTCGAGGACACCGGCACGCTATGTTTACGAGCACTTTGCAGTTTTACCACTTTAAAAATATGCGTCAACCCCTTTACTGACAAACTCCACTATATGCATTGACATTTCTGATTTCTACTTCTTTATATTCCAAAATAAAACAGCTTTCTGTAATATCCTTGACTGCCTCTATACATTTGCACAGCATAGAGCAAAGAAAAAAAAATTCTTTAGGTTGAAACAAAAAATCACAAGAAACAACAGAATAAAGGGTCCTTTCATTCCCAGCTTTTATTTTCCATGTTTAATAGCGTGTATCACCTCCTTTGCTCCCCCGCACTACAAAGTCCTTAATTGCTGAGTATTTTCCTTTGGTCACCCTTGTGCGCTGTGTAAAATCTCACATTTCCATTAATTGACAATGTGTAGATTATATAAATAACAGGTTATTATAAAGTACGCACAAAGAGGAGATGAGAGGCGATCAGGGCTTTTCATCTAATATGGCATGTTGAATATGACGAGATAGCCCATTGTGGTGTCCGATACTTATAACCCGTAATATTTTTTCTTTTGTGTTAAGTCTCTTTGTATTAAAATGTATAAAAAGAGAAATTCAAGAGTGAGACAAGCAGAGCTAAGACAGGTTTATTTTTTAAGTGGCAAAAGGGGGGTGATTTGAACGTTTATGTTTTTTACATTTTTTCTTATTTTTAAAATCATTTTCTTTTATTTTCACTGTTTTTGATAGTCCCCTTAGGGGACTTGCAGCTGCACTGCATATAGTAAAAATCACAGTCTCCCTTGTAAGCCCGGCCACAAGCAGACTTTCAAAGGAGATCCGTAATGACAAGCACGGGGGTCTTCAGCAGATCCCCGGCTGTCTTAGCAACCCATCGGTGACCCGCAACTACGTCACGAGAGCACTGATTCATGCATGGAATGACTCATACTAGAGATCACGCGCCCTCCCATTCCCAGCACCGGAGAATAGTCAGAACGTGCACGGCGCGCTATATGAGGATTCACAAGTCTGCAGTCACATAGGGTACAAGTCTGCAGTCACTCTAAGGGTGGACAACCCCTTTAAATGATAATCCAGAAGTGAGCTCGTTCTGAGAGTCTGAGTGGAAAGTTTGTAACTCCTTTATCTCTCTTATCATAGAATAGAATGGTAGAGTTGGAAGGGACCTCCTGGGTCATCTGGTCCAACCCCCTGCTCAAAGCAGGATTCACTAAATCATCTCAGACAGATGTCTGTCCAGCCTCTGTTTGAAGACGTCCATTGAAGGGGAACTCACCACCTCTCGTGGCAGCCTGTTCCACTCATTAATCACGCTAACTGTCAAAAAGTTTTTTCTAATATCTAATCTGTGTCTCCTCCCATTTAGTTTCATCCCGTTGCTTCTAGTCTTTCCCTGTGCAAATGAGAATAAAGATGATCCTTCTACAATGTGACAGCCCTTGACATATTTGTAGACAGCTATTAAGTCTCCTCTCAGTCTTCTTTTTTGCAAGCTAAACATTCCCAAATCCTGCAACCGTTCCTCATAGGACATGGTTTGCAGACCAGTCACCATTCTGGTCGCTCTTCTCTGAACTTGTTCCAGTTTGTCTATGTCTTTTTTAAAGTGTGGTGCCCAAAACTGTACACAGTATTCCAGATGAGGTCTGACCAAAGAGGAGTAAAGACCGATAATGACTTCACGTGATCTAGACTGTATGCTTCTGTTAATACATCCCAGAATTGTATTTGCCTTTTTTGCTGCTGCATCACACTGTTGACTCATGTTCAGTCTATGATCTATTAGTATACCTAAGTCTTTTTCACATGTACTGTTGCTTAGCTCTATTCCTCCCATTCTGTATATGCTTTTTTCATTTTTATTGCCCAGATGTAGTACTTTGCATTTTTCCCTGTTAAAAACCATTCTGTTGGTTGCTGCCCACTGCTCCAGTTTATTTAGGTCTTTTTGAATCCTCTCTCTCTCTTCTCTAGTATTAGCTATCCCTCCTAGCTTTGTGTCATCAGCAAATTTAATCAGTTTACCCTCAATTCCTTCATCTAAATCATTGATGAAGATGTTGAACAATACAGGTCCCAGGACAGAGCCCTGTGGTATCCCACTTGAGACATTCATCCAGCTGGATGTGAAGCCATTTACAACCACCCTTTGAGTCCGATCACTAAGCCAGTTATGAATCCACCTAACAGTTGCCTGGTCCATTGCATACTTGGTCATTTTTTCAATAAGGATGGTGTGAGATACTTTGTCAAATGCTTTGCTGAAGTCAAGATATACTATATCTACAGCATTTCCCTGATCCACCCAGTCAGTGATTCTGTCATAAAAGGAAATTAAGTTAGTCTGACATGACTTGTTAGTTACAAACCCATGCTGACTCTGGTTAATCACTTCATTCTTATCCAGGTACTTACATACATGATGTTTAATAATTTGTTCAAAGATCTTTCCTGGTATAGAAGTCAGACTCACCGGCCTATAGTTCCCTGGGTCCACCTTCTTCCCCTTTTTGAAGATAGGAACAACATTTGCTCTTCTCCAGTCTTCTGGGACTTCTCCTGTTCTCCAAGAATTTTCAAAGATTATGGAGAGTGGTTCTAAAATTTCTTCTACGATCTCCTTCAGTACTCTGGGGTGTAATTCATCTGGACCTGGAGACTTGAACTCATTTATGTTAGCTAAATATTCCCTCACAATCTTTCTGTTTACAGATAACTTGGATTCTTCTATTCCTTTTTCTAAGGCTTCATTCAGACGTCAGAGTGTCATCAGTATTGGTCAGTATGTCATCAGTATTTTTCATGGAAGAATAAATAAATAAAATACGAATCTCCTATCCTTTGCAATGTTAATCATGGACAGCACACAGACTGTACACTGCTGCCATCCATGTGATGTCCGTGATTTTCAAGTACCTGTTAGCACTTTTCATCAGCGCTGCCGGAAAAAAACAGACATGTCTTTGTGATTTTTGCACGGACACACGATCCACATGAAAACAAGGACATGTGAACAGCCCCATATAGTGAGTACATGTTCTATCTGGGAAAAGCTCAGATATCATAAAACACGTATGTGCATCACAGATGTCTGAACAAGGCCTTAGCGACTCTCAGCTGATTTATGACCATAGAGCACAACAAAGTTGAATGTGCACTGAAATAAAAAGCTTGTAAAAGTCAAACAGTGCAAAATTGTTAATGAAACTGCAATTGCAAAAATAATGTTTTTTAGTCCAAAATATATGCATTTACGTAAAAAATAAAATTGTCCCCAAAAATGGACAAACCCTTTAAATCCTCTCAGTGCATGTAGCGGACTAGTCTGGGACTACTGTCAATCATTTCTACAGCGTGCTGGGATCATGCCCACAGGAGCATGTCTCACATCTCAGCATGCACAGGGAGTGTGAAGATGAAGGGTAGAGAGGCTAAAGGTTCCCATACACATTAGACTAATGTTGTTTGAACTCCCGATATTGATGAGTTCAGATGACATCTGTCTAACATGTATGGGGGCACCGGGTGACTGATGGTTGAGAGGTATGTGATTGCTTATGTCTGATTTCGGACTGCCGATCACATTGTTCTCTTTGAGATACGCCACCATCCGAAGTGTCAACCATCAGCCTTCTCATAGAGAACACAGGCATGCTTGGTCCTTTGTATGGGAGAGGTGGCTCAGATGGCTGTCGGCAGAACGATTGGCTGTCCGACAGTCATCTAATGTGTATGGGGTCTAAACTGTAGACTGTACATTGCAGATTAGCCAGCAGAAACTCCATAAAAGTCTCTAGAAGCTGTGTCTTCTCCAGTTGTCAGGTTCCTCCTGCTCTAAATCTGTCAACTTTCCACCCTCCACTTAAAGTCCAATTTAGTAACTCATTGTTACTGCTCTGTCACCGACTGTTACATTAGAGTTATCTGTCAGCGTAATCCTGCTTTTCACAATAATGAGATGAATTCTCATAAAGTCAAGAGAAGTGACCGGAAGCGTTAGTCTATTCTCAGGTCTCGGTGGCCACTGTGCAAATGACTTTAGAACGGGACTTGTTTTCATATAGTGACATTAAAAATGTAAAAAATACATACAAAGTGTTTAAGAAAAGAACCTCTCACTGAGTAATGATTCTGATAAAACATTTTTTATATATCCCACCCTCTTTTCTCTTAAAATGTCCACTCCCTTCCGAAGATGATTGTTTTAGCAAATATGTGTATTCTCTGCGAGATCTAAATTCGGAGCGCTCTGTGTTGTGCTGTCCCACTAATATTCCCATTAGGAATTTAGGAATACTTCGACAACTGGGTGTTACTAATTGGGGGTATATCCCTGACCACTCTGACACTGTACCATCTGTGCTACCAGTATCACACCGTGTGAAGACACACCTCTTTGACAAGGGGGTGGTAATGCCTAGTTGTCAATTTTTTTCAGGGATTTCTAAGAGGCGTAACAGAAGAATGGCACATCACAGAGGTCGAAGAAAACATGTTCCACAATTATTTCATGTGGAATGCAAGTATTTCCAATTATTTGATTAAAGAGATATGCCAGGAGTGATAACAGGTCCTGTTTTACCCTTATTGCCAAGTACACATCTCATACGTCCTTGCAGGTAGGTGTAAGGTGCCCCAGCGAGGTAGTTGTGGGCGAGCTGTAGCCCCCTCTCGCTCTGGCACCCTACAGACAATTCGTGTCCTCCCTCTGATGTGTGGCTGTGTATGTGGGGCTCTCCACTTACTTCAAACCATCCGATTGCGGCTGTCTCCAGGCATTTCTCTTCTGGGACCAGGGCAGCAATAAATTCAGAGGACACGAGGTTCTTAACCATAACTTGGACTTTACTTGGGGAAGAGGAATATGTACAATATTTACAGGCAGATATAATGGATAAGGCCCGACAGGTTATTATCTCCCTCACAGGCACTGGCAACATCTTCAGCCCTGGTTCCCTCTTTCAGTGAAGAATCTCTGTGATTCTAATCTCTAGCCCAAGAGACTCTTCTGCAATATCAACAGTGTTCCGGATCTGATATCTCCCCCATGTCTTAGCCTGGAGTCCTATTTATCTTCCTCTGCTTCCTGCAGACTAGAAGTGCCCCGGGTCCTCAATACCTCTGTTGAGTTTCTCCGGCTGGCTAACAGGACTCTAGCGTAGGGAGACTTTTACACTGGTGATCCCACTGTCTGAGGGTATGTAGCTCCCGTCTACCCTAGCAGCCACCATATAGTCAGGCTGCCCGTACAGTTCACTGTCCTATCTCTTACTGTTCATCACTTCCTGCTTCTGGAAACTAAGCAGAGATTTTCCTAATGTGCCCACCCTCTGTGGACTGTCATCACACAGCATTAACCCCATCACTGTCTGTAACACTGCTAGCAGACTCAACCTAACATCTGCACCCAGGACAGTGGCATCTTGTGGCTGATTACAGGTACTGCAGCCCACAAGGCATTATGCCAGGACCAAGCTCTATAACACTCAAGGCTTGGTCAGGGCACTAAGTTCCCCCTCTACTCTACTGACTGGACCACTGATGCTAACCTCTTAGCTTGGCCTACCAACAGCTCTGAGAGGTTTAACTACGGGAACACTCCCTTTAACTACTTCAGTGCCAAAAGGAAGGCTACGTCCTTCCCCACTATTACATAGGCACTATTGTTGCCAAGTTTAATCCGGTACATTACAGACCCCATTGATTTAAATGGTGCTTGCATTAGGGTGTCCATCATTTTAGGAGAAAAATTATTGGTTTATTTACCTAAGGACTGGAGCTATATTGGTGGAGAAGTAGAAGAAAGAGAAAAGGTATAATAGAAACAAGTCACCAATTCTGCATTTATCACCCCCTCCTGGTTTTGGCTCCCACTCCTGAGAAAAAAATACTGACCGAATACTGACAAAATACTGATAGTGGGGCTGTGGCCTTAATATGATCTTCAAAACTATGCACAGCGCTAATATTTGGCTCCTTATAGGTTACCTCCTGTCAGTGGCATAGGGTGGGCTTCCATTGCCTAGAGCAAGGCAAGTATTGCTCCTGCTGACCAAGTAATAATGCCCGCTGAGTGCTCCCTCAAAACAAATAATGTTCCCCAAGTGCCTCCTTTAGAAAGTGTTAATGCACCTTTAGCACCCACTTAAAATCTAAAGATACTTTTGAAGGGGTAATAGAGAGACCATTGTGCCACCTCCACTGATTTTGGAACAGTTTTTCTTTTTTTCTTCTGTGCCCCTCATTTCTAAAGGTATGTCCCCTCAAAAAATAAATGATGTACATTTTTCTTTGTTGTAGCACAGAACTCTGTGGGCGAGATTTGATTGGCCAATGTCAGAGGAGAAAAAACAAAGGCCCACAAAGAAGTTCCCAGTTGGTTAAAGGGAATATTTGCAACTTTATTTCCAAGGGGTATAACTTTGAAAAGAAAGGGCAAAGCAGAAAAGGGAAAACTGTTGCAGAATCAGTAGAGCAGCGGCAACTGGAGAAGGTGCTCAACTAAATTAAAAAAAAATGCAGTTCTTTAAACAAAAAGCATTTTACATGATTACTGTACATGAGAACGTAAAGTGAATCTATCAGCAGTTTTTTCCCATGTAATCTGGGAGCAGCATGGCGCAGAGGCAGAGACCCTGATTCCAGTGATGTGTCACTTACTAGCTGTGTGTTGCTGTTTCCATAAAATAAGTGTTTTATCTGCAGGAGATTATCACTACAGCACTAGGTGTCTTGTGCCTATTAGTCCAACCATGTCCCCACCACTGATTGACAGCTTTCTGCCTATGCACAGTGTACACAGAAAGCTGCCAATCAGTGTTGTGGACGGAGTTATAAAGGGCTCAGCATTCAGAGAACTACTAGATCTGCAGTAGAGAAAACTGTGATAGTATCAAAATGACAGCAAGCAGCCCAGTAAGTGACACATCGCTGGAATCAGGGTCTCCAACCCTACATCATGCTGCTCTCAGATTACAAAGCAAAAACCTGGAGACAGATTCCCGTTAAGATACTTCATGTTTTATGCACTAACTTACTTATAGATACAATGTCAAATTCTATCCACAGGTACCAATCTGGAGAAAGTGGAGGATTTTTTCCTTACGTATGCTCATCCATACTACCGTAGATTATTAGACATGCTCTGTCAGTTATGTCTTAATGGCACAAATATATGATCATCGTCTCTGGTGTCTCAGCAAAGTTTTTCCCATCCAAGTACACATTTACTTTAATCTAATTAGTCCTAAAAGTACAAGACGTCTCAGGAACTGAAGAGAATGTAAATGCATTCACTGCAATAAACTGACAAAGTCAAGGTGCCTTTGTTGAAAGAAATTGGCGCCAATTTTTGTTTTCTTTTTCACAATTTTTTTTTTAAGAACAATTTGTGCAGGAAAGCAGATCTGAAGAAAATGTAATTAAAGATATTTAGAAATAATATTGCAAGAAATTTGCTTTGGTCCTTGCTTTGGTCCTTGCCAGGATACGTTCCCTTTTTTTGGTTTATGTGAGTGCTTTTCCATTAAGGAAAAAAGCATTACGGAAATAAAAAAAAAAAGGCAGTTTGCTGTTAGAAAAGAAGGTTAGAGATGAACAATTGTGCAAATTAATCTTTCTGCGTGCTTAGACTGCTACGAAGAAATGTATTAGTCTGGGAACACTTAGTGCTCGCTGTGAAATTTATATAATAATATACTAATATCGCAGGGCGCCGATGACAGTCGGGGGTCTGCAGAAGACCCCCAATGCCTGTCATTACAATTTTCTTGCAGAAGCCAGCCTGTGGCAGGTGTTCATAGGAGATCGTGATTTCTACTGTACATATGTGGCGCCCCTGAGGGTTCAGTCGCCACAGAGGTACTGCACCTCAGTTCGAGGTGTGGCATCTCCTCTTCCAGGTAAGGATGGAGTATCTCTTAGGACCCCACTTCACCATTCAACACTACACCACTCCTGTCCTGTAGGGGGCCTAAATGCACCAGTGTGCTGCCCCGGCCCGGGATAGAGGAGATGGAGGGGAACCAAAGATAGGGGAACCATGTAGTGGGTGAGGGTGGAGGAAACACTTTTAGGAAACACTAATTCATTCATATTTAATCTACGGCCATCTTAAGTTCAAGGTCTTTGATTGTGATCTTCGTCTTTGACTGTGGTCTTCGTCTTTGATTGAGGGTCTTCTGTCGGGGTCCAGCAAGAGGCTGTAGCTGGCGGAAGGTTCGCGGTCCTCGTACTCTGGCCTTGAGACAAGGAGAGGGTCAGAGTTAACCACTGTCTCTTCCCGGTCAGGGTCCTGTTCTAAGAAGGCCTTGGAGGGGAGCAGAGGAGATAGGCTCCACAGGCAAAAGGATCCCAGGGGGATACGGACGGAGCGGAGTCGCCACCTGTATTCTTTACTCTGGCCTAGTCAGAGGGATTCCTGCTGCAAGAGGGGTGACCGGCCCCCGATATCTGACTTTGTTACTTCACGTCTCAATCAGAAAAGCCCGGAGGCTTAGTGGATCCCAGGGGGGTACGGACGGAGCGGAGTCGCCACCTGTATCTCTCACACTGCGTTTATCCAGTGGGACCCGGCCTTACACCACGTTCGTACCACACACAGTCAGGAGAAGACTTAGTGGGAGAACTTACAAAGGAGACGAACACACCAGCGGGGTCTCGACAGGTGTTCCTGATCTACCTGGAAAGTGCTGAACCCCCTTCCCGGTGGCCGCAGTACACCGCGAGTAGCAGAGAGAAGCTTTGCGGCTGAAAGATCATCCCAAGTGAGTAAAGACCCGGATGACTTCATACACCATCTCAGCTCGTTATTTCCTGTGCGGCACTGCACCCACCATCACTTCTCACACTGCCCTGAGGCCCGCTTCGCCTGCGGGGAGCCGTCCCATCTTAGCTGACCTTAACACCAGCCTCAGTGGACTGAAGCAGCGCTGGTGCCCATCACCGGAAACCGCAGGTGGCGTAGTCGAAATACCACTCTTACTTGAAAGCCCATTATTTTTATGTGACAGCCCTGGGCACGGAACGGGTCCAGGCCACGACTGCACTCCCCCGCTACCCCTACACCGACCCGGCTCCGAGTAACCCCATTTCCCAGGGAGGGCTATGAGGTGTCACACATAGCGGTGCTGATGCCCTGCTATGTACAGCCCAAGAGATCAAACATCGCAGATTCAGAAAAAAAGGGAAAATTAAATTTAAAAAAAATTAAAAAACACAAATTAAAATCACCCCGCTTTTGCCGCATTAAAAAAAAAAAACTATAAAAAAATATACACATTTGGTATTGCTACATTCGTAAAAGTATGATTTAACAAAATATAACATAAATTAATCCGAACTGTAAACGGCGTAAAGAGAAAAAGATCAAAACCCCAGAATTATGTTTTTTTGGCCGCCGCAACATTGCAATAAAATGCAATAAGAGACAATAAAAACATTTTATCTACCCTCAAATAGTATAAGTAGAAACACCTGCTTACGGGACAAATAATAAGCCACCTCACAGCCCTGTATCTCGAAAAATGAAAACATTACAGGTCTCGGAAAATGGCGACAAAAGCAAAAATGGAAAATGGCCATGGGTGTGAAGGAGTTAAAGGGAATCTGTGTCAAGCCATATCGTTTCTCTACAGAACCATTACAGGGGAAATTAATTATTGCACAATTTATCTATTTATCTGGTTTCTGTTATCTGAACACTGCATCATTAGTACGTGTTACTTCCAAGGTCCTGAAGTAAAAAAAAAAAATGATTTCCCTTTTATTTGTCCCATGATATGAATGTAGTGCGTGTGATTGTCACGTCTAACGACTTAAGAATCATACAGTATTGTATTGTATTGTTGCGCTGCTATGCAATGCGGTTTGCCTTTTAGAAGTTTGTCCTCCCCATCTCCCTGTCTGCCTCCCCAGCTCTGATGTCAGTAAATCCTCCCTTCTTCTTCCTCATTTGGTTCAGAATAGTCTTTTTATTTCCTTTAATTGTGCATAACTACAACAATTCAGCTTGAAAATAAACCTTTGTCTGGAATCTTCATACATGCCTCTGCAGTCAAGTCAAGATATCTGATAAAATCTCTTCGTGTGAGTACTAGTACATAGAGACAGCCCAGAAATGGTGTCTCAAGAGCCCCACACTCGCAGCCTAGTTATGGAGTCAGAATAATGATCTTGTGATTTTTGGTCCACCCTGGAGGTTGGTGTAGACAGTGGGCTCGATATGACCTTTTTGCCAGTAGCAGTTTTAGGAAACTGCCCCACTATCAGTATTTGGTCAGTACTTTTTCTCTGGAGTGGGAGACAAAACCAGGTGAGGAACAATCAGAGAAAAGGTATAATAGAAACAAGTCACCAATTCTGCATTTATCACCCACTCCTGGTTTTGGCTCCCACTCCTGAGAAAAAATACTGACCGAATACTGATAGTGTGGCCGTGGCCTTAATGTGACCATCAAAATTATGTACAGCGCTGATATTTGGCTCCTTATAGGTTACCTCCTGTCAGTGGGATAGGGTGGGCTTCCATTGCCTAGAGCAAGGCAAGTATTGCTCTTCCTGACCAAGTTTTTTGGTTTATGTGAGTGCTTTTCCATTTAGGAAAAAAGCATTATTTAGAAATAAAAAAAGGCAATGTGCTGTTAGAAAAGAAGGTTAGAGATGAACAATTTGTGCAAATTAATCTTTCTGCGTGCTTAGACCGTTACAAAGAAATGTATTAGTCTGGGAACACTTAGTGCTCGCTGTGAAGTTTCTATAATAATTTCACAGGGCACTGATGACAGTCATGACAGTCGGGGGTCTGCAGAAGACCCCCAATGCCTGTCATTAGAATCCTCCTGCGAAAGCCAGCTTGTGGCAGGTGTTCATGGGAGATCGTGATTTATACTGTACATAGCTGATGTCCTGCTATGTACAGCATAAGCGATCAGACATCACAGATTCAGAAAAAAAGAAAAAACATTTAAAAAAAATGAAAAAAATAAAAAAACACAAATTCAAATTACTCCTCTTTTGCCGCATTAAAAATAAAACTATAAAAAAATACACGCATTTGGTATTGCTGCATTCGTAAATGTCTGATTCATCAAAATATAAAATAAATTAATCCGAACAGTAAACGGCGTAAAAAGAAAAAAAATCAAAACTCCAGAATTAAGTTTTTTTGGCCGCTGCAACATTGCAATAAAATGCTATAAGAGACAATAAAAACATTTTATCTACCCTCAAATGGCATAAGTAGAAACGCCAGCTTACGACATAAATAATAAGCCACCTCACAGCCCTGTATCTCAAAAAATGGAAACATTACAGGTCTCGGAAAATGGCAACAAAAATACTTTTTTTTTTTTTTTTTTTTACAGATTTTTGAATTTTTTTCACCACAAAAACTATACATGTTTAGTGGCTGTGTACTCATACTGACTTGGAGAATCATATTACCAGGTCAGTTTTACCGTATAGTGAACATGGTAAATAAAAAAACAATTGTGAAATTGCACTTTTTTGCAATTTGAAAGCACTTGAAACTTTATCGCTAATACACGTCGTGAACCAAAAATTACCAAAAGACACATTTATTAAACTAATAGTTTTACAATATTGAAAAAGGCTTTACTATATTCCTTTATTTTTCTTCAATTTAGCCCTAAAAATATTTTTTTCTATAAATCTAACAATCAATTCAAAAACATGAAAAAAGAAAAGTCATGTTGTTCAATAGACTATTACAAAAATTGCTAAAATCTATTGGCAAGGAAAGGTCACAACGACCCAGTTACTCATTAAAGGGCATTCATTTGGTATTATGTTTTACTTTACAAGTTATTTCTATCAGTAATTGCTTTTGATTGTGGATTCTTGTAATACACTATTTTTTGATTATTTTATCTGCATGCATTTACTGGAGAATGCAAAGTCTTGTGATTGACACCTGTCCTCAGATTGCTCTGATCTAGTGATGATCGAGCATGCTCGTTGCTCGAGATTTACGAGCATGCTCGGGCGAGCATTTATTATCTTTAGCGTGCTCGGGCGTTAAGTTTTCGTCGCTCCCTGAACATGATTTGCGACTGTTTGACAGCTTTAACCGCTTCGCAACGGCCCACTGTAGATAAACGTCGGCGCTAGCTGGGCTCTGTGCAGCGCCGACGTTTAAAAACGGTGGGTGGTCCCGCAGCGCTCAGGACCCCCAGGGTCCTGCAAGCGCTACGATTCCGGTGCAGAGCATTAGCTCTGACAGGGGACATCATTGGGACCTGATTGGATCAGGTCCCAATGATGTTAACCCTTTGCTATGTTCTATATGCCGCGATCTATAGTGATCGCGGCATATAGAAGATAGACAGAGGAGAGGGGGTCGTCTTACTTACCTCTCCAACGACCTCTGATACCTTCCAGGACCTGGCGTTGCTATGGCAGCTGGAGGTCACATGACCGCCTCCAGATCTGCCATATATGGTGTCCTGCCAGGCTCAGCCTGCAGCTGAAGCCTGGCAGGACACACTGACTGTGAAACAGTCAGCAAAGATCTCATGTAATGTAATACATGTCTATTACATTACATGAGATCAGTGATCATAAAAATAAAAATTAATGTCCCATACAGGGACTAAGTAAAAATGTAAAAAAAAAAGTAAAAAAAAATGTTTTTAAACTGTTAAAAAAAAATCACAAAATAAATAAAAATAAATAAATAAAATATTAAACCAATAAATCCGTATATTTATGCAAAACCAAAAAAGTACAACCGCGTCCGAAACAACCCGATCTATAAAACTGTCACACTAATTAACTCCTTCTGTGCACACCGTAATAAAAATAAATAAAAAACGGAGCAAAAAAATATGCTTTTTCATCATATCGCCAAACAAAAAGTGGAAAAAAATGCGATCAAAAAGCAAATTGGAAATAAAAATGGTACCGCTGAAAACGTCATCTTGTTCCGCAAAAAAAAAACCGCCATACAGCTCCATCAACCGAAAAATAAAAAAGTTATAGCGCTCAGAATAAAGCAATGCAAAAAAATATTTTTTCTATAAAATTGTTTTATTGTGAAAAAGCGCCAAAACATAAAAAAATATACAGTAAGTGTAGTATCGCTGTAAACGTACTGACCCGAAGAACAACGCTGCCTGATCACTTTTACCACACGCAGAACGGCATAAAAAAACCCTCAAAAAACAATTCCTGAATTGTTGGTTTTTGTTAATTTTACCTCCCAAAAAACGTAATAGAAAGCGATCAAAAAATGTCACGTACCCAAAAATGGTACCAATAAAAATGTCAACTCGTCCCGCAAAAAACAAGCCGTCACATGACTCTGTCGGCCGAAATATGGAAAAATTATAGCTCTCAAAATATGGCGATGCAAAAACTAGATTTTGGAAAAAAAAGCGTCTCTTAGTGTGTGACAGCTGTCAGTCATAAAAACCCGATATAAATCTGGTATCTCTGTAATCGCACCGACCCGAAGAATAAAGTAATCTAATCAGTTATATCACACAAGGAACGGCGTAAAAAATAAATAAAACCAATTCTTCACCTGCTACTGATTTGTTTATTATGTCTCCCAAAGATCGCAGTATGGCTCGGCACACATTTATCCTGCGCTCTGCGCTGAGCGCTTACACCAGAGTTTCCGTGTAAATCTCTGAAATACGTGAATCAGACCGAACCCATGACGGAAGATTCCCTGTAATGAGGCAGATATAGGCCACTGTGGATGCCGTCTGGCCTGTGATCCCAGGGTGTCATTTGTTTTAGGTGTGCATAAAAGTGCGGTTGGCCACAGTTTTGTGCACTTCTGAAAAAAAGGACACCGCTAAACAGAGGCCAGACGGAGTCCAGAGTAACTCTGCTGCCTCATTATAGTGAATGGATCCCGCAGGGGTTTCATCTGAATTACATCACTTGGAAATTTAGATGGAAACCCCGATGTAAGTGCTCAGCCTAGAGCGCCGGATAAATGTTACGTAAAATGTTCCCAATAAAAGCTTCAACTCAGTCCTCAAAAAAAGCTAGTCCCCACTCAGGTCCGTCATCTGTTAAAAATATAAGGGACTTCCAAGTTACTGGTAGCAGAAAGGCTCTGGAAAAGCGAAATGGCCCTTGCCCCCCAAAAGAAATTCAGAAAATTTTGTGCTCCCGAATCCAAATGCCTATTCTACAATAATTTGCTCTCCAATTGTCAAATAGCGCTCCGTCCCTCCCAGATCTCGCCGTATGGCTAAGCGGTACGATACAGCCACATATGGGGTATTGCCACTTTTAGGAGAAATTGTGTGACACATTTGGGCACCATTTTTACCCATTGCCCTGTGTGAAAATGTAAAATCTGAGGGTAAAACATTTTTTTGTGGTAAAAATATAATTATGTTTTCTTCACTGCCCAATGGTATAAATTTAAAAATTTAAAAATACTCACTACTTCCCTAGATGAATTCCTTGAGAGGTGTAGTTTACAAAATGGGGTCACTTGTGGGGGTTTCTGCTGTTTTGGCATGTCAGCGACTCTTCAAATGTGACATGGTGTCTGCTGCCTATCCCAGCCAACATAGCGCTCCTTTCTCTTCCGAACCCTGCCGTACACCAAAGCAGTGGTTTTCCCCCACATATGGGGTATCGGCGTACTCAGGAGAAATTGCACAACAAATTTAATGGTGCAATTTATCCTGTTACCCTTATGATAATGCAAAATTAGGGGATGAAAAACATTTTTTGTGGGAAAAATGTGAAAATTTTATTTTTACGGCTCAATATTATAAACTTCTGTGAAGCAGCTGGGGGTGCAAGGTGCTCACCACACATCTAGATAAGTTCCCTAAGGGGTCTAGTTTCCAAAATGGTGGCACTTGTGGGGGGTTTCCACTGTTTAGGCACATTAGGGGCCCCCCAAATGCAACATGGCGTCCGCTAATTATTCAAACAAATTTTACATTCAAAAAGTCAAATGGCGCTCCTTCCCTTTCAAACCCTGCCGTGCGCCCAAACAGTGGCTTGCCTCCACATATGGGGTATCGGCGTGTTCAGGAGAAATTGCACAACAAATTTCATGGTGCAATTTATCCTATTACCCTTATGATAATGCAAAATTAAGGGATGAAAAACGTTTTTGTGGGAAAAATGTGAAAATTTTATTTTTACAGCTCAATATTATAAACTTCTGTGAAGCACCTTGCGGTTCAAGGTGCTCACCACACATCTAGATAAGTTCCCTAAGGGGTCTAGTTTCCAAAATGGTGTCACTTGTATGGGGTTTCCACTGTTTAGGAACATCAGGAGCTCTCCAAACGCAACATGGCGTCTGCTAATTATTCAAACAAATTTTACATTCAAAAAGTCTAATGGCGCTCCTTCCCTTCCGAACCCTGCAGTGCGCCCAAACAGTGGTTTTCCCTCACATATGGGGAATCAGCACGCTCAAGAGAAATTGCACAAAAAATTTTGGGGTCCATTTTTTCCTGTTACCCCTGCGAAAATAAAAAAAATTGGGTCTAAAGTAACATTTTTGTGAAAAAAGTTAAATGTTAATTTTTTTCTTCCACATTCCAAAAATTCCTGTGAAGCACCTGAAGGGTTAATAAAGTTCTTGAATGTGGTTTTGAGCACCTTGATGGGTGCCGTTTTTAGAATGGTGTCACTTTTGGGTATTTTCTGTCATAAAGACCCCTCAAAGTGACTTCAAATATGATGTGGTCCCTAAAAAAATGTTTTTGTAAATTTTGTTGGAAAAATGAGAAATCGCTGGTCAAATTTTAACCCTTATAGCTCCCTAACAAAAAAAAATGTTGGTTCCAAAATTGTGCTGATGTAAAGTAGACATGTGGGAAATGTTATTTATTAACTATTTTGTGCGACATATCTCTCTGATTTAAGGGCATGAAAATTCAAAGTTTGAAAATTGCAAAATTTTCAACATTTTCGCCAAATTTCCGATTTTTTCACAAATAAACGCAAGTGATATCGAAGAAATTTTACCACTATCATGAAGTACAATATGTCACAAAAAAACAGTCTCAGAATCAGGGGGATCCGTTGAAGCGTTCCAGAGTAATTACTTCATAAAGTGACAGTGGTCAGAATTGAAAAAATTGGCCCGGTCACGAAGGCAAAAACAGGCTCTGGTGCGAAGTGGTTAATACATGTGAGGAATGCCTTTTTTACAGCATTACTCACATGTATTAAAGCTGTCAAACAGTCGCAAATCATGTTCATAGAGCGACAAAAACTTAACGCCGAGGACGCTAAAGATAATAAGTGCTCACCGGAGCATGATCGTAAATCTCGAGCAACGAGCATGCTCGATCATCACTACTCTGATCAGTATAAGGCTGTGTGCACACGATGCGTTTTTAATGCATTTCCGCGGCGGTTTTTGCAGCTGCGGAAACGCATTAAAAACGCATGGTAGAAGGGCAGAAATGTTCCCCAATGGAAATCCGCATGTGCTGTGCCCATGCTGCGGATTTTTCCGCAGCGTTTATGCTGCGCTCAAAAATTCGCAGCATGTCCATTAATTTTGCGAAAACGTGGCGTTTTCGCCGCCATTGACTTGCATTAGAACGCGCCAATACCGCAAGACTGCATTTGTACTTGCGTTATTGGCGCATTCTAATGTGAGGATGGTACCCGGGTGTAGAGGAGAGGAGACTCTCCTCCACACCCAGGTACCATAAAAAAGCTGTAAAAACAAGAATAAAATAAAAAATAAATGTATACTTACCTTCTGTCGGCCCGCGCACCGCTCCTGCTTGGTTCCCGGCACTTTGCAGTGAGTTGAAGGACCTGCGATGACGTCAGAGACATGTGACGGGTCACGTGACGCTGACGTCGGCAGATCTTTCAATTTACTGTTGCCGGCAAGGGAGAACGGAGTGAGCAGGACACCGGGGGCCATCGGAGGGTAAGTATACATTTATTTTTTATTTTTACCACTCTCTCGGGTCACACTATATATGCCGGTTGCATGGATTTATATAGTGTGACCTAGTTGTCGCAAGCAATTTCCAAGTGATGCTAATCGCTTGGGAAGCGCTTGTCAATCCGCATGCGGAAATGTCAGTGGGACTGCTTCATTTCCGCATGTCCCTGGCAGGAAAACGCATGTACAATCTGCATGCGTTTTTTTCTGCCAGGGAGATGCAGAAACGCTCAGGAAAAACTCCTGAGCATTTCTGCATCGTGTGCACATAGCCTTATTGTGTCTGTTCGGTCATGAGCAGGATGGCACCTGAAATACACACATACTGTTCTGTTCTAAAATACACACATACTGTTCTGCTCTACAATACACACATACTGTTCTGTTCTAAAATACACACATACTGTTCTGCTCTACAATAAACACATACTGTTCTGTTCTGAAATACACACATACTGTTCTGTTCTGAAATACACACATACTGTTCTGTTCTGAAATACACACATACTGTTCTGCTCTACAATACACACATACTGTTCTGTTCTGAAATACACACATACTGTTCTGTTCTAAAATACACACATACTGTTCTGCTCTACAATAAACACATACTGTTCTGTTCTGAAATACACACATACTGTTCTGTTCTAAAATACACACATACTGTTCTGCTCTACAATACACACATACTGTTCTGCTCTACAATACACACATACTGTTCTGTTCTGAAATACACACATACTGTTCTGTTCTAAAATACACACATACTGTTCTGTTCTACAATATACACATACTGTTCTGCTCTACAATACACACATACTGTTCTGCTCTACAATACACACATACTGTTCTGCTCTACAATACACACATACTGTTCTGCTCTACAATACACACATACTGTTCTGTTCTGAAATACACACATACTGTTCTGTTCTACAATACACACATACTGTTCTGCTCTACAATACACACATACTGTTCTGTTCTGAAATACACACATACTGTTCTGCTCTAAAATACACACATACTGTTCTGCTCTACAATACACACATACTGTTCTGTTCTGAAATACACACATACTGTTCTAAAATACACACATACTGTTCTGCTCTACAATACACACATACTGTTCTGCTCTACAATACACACATACTGTTCTGTTCTGAAATACACACATACTGTTCTGCTCTAAAATACACACATACTGTTCTGCTCTACAATACACACATACTGTTCTGTTCTGAAATACACACATACTGTTCTAAAATACACACATACTGTTCTGCTCTACAATACACACATACTGTTCTGTTCTGAAATACACACATACTGTTCTGCTCTAAAATACACACATACTGTTCTGCTCTACAATACACACATACTGTTCTGTTCTGAAATACACACATACTGTTCTAAAATACACACATACTGTTCTGCTCTACAATACACACATACTGTTCTGCTCTACAATACACACATACTGTTCTGTTCTGAAATACACACATACTGTTCTAAAATACACACATACTGTTCTGCTCTACAATACACACATACTGTTCTGTTCTGAAATACACACATACTGTTCTGCTCTACAATACACACATACTGTTCTGTTCTGAAATACACACATACTGTTCTGTTCTGAAATACACACATACTGTTCTGTTCTACAATACACACATACTGTTCTGTTCTACAATACACACATACTGTTCTGCTCTACAATACACACATACTGTTCTGTTCTAAAATACACACATACTGCTCTGCTCTAAAATACGCACATACTGGTCTGCTATAAAATACACACATAGTGGCCCCCCGTAATCACACTGATGGGTAATATTAGCACCCGAGTGCCTGATCAAGGCCCCTATTGTTATCACCTTGGTACTCCTGTGAAACTCAGCCACACATTGTGCTCCATCGGAGGCTGAGATTTTCAGTATATACTAGAATACTGTGGTACCCATGTTCAAATGCATGTATAAATATATGTGTGGTCAATACAAAGGTCTAACACATGACTTATTCCTTCCAAAGACCATACTAAGGACCAGGGGGCAGTCATTACGGGTGGAAGAAAGGCGATTCCGGCATCTAAACAGGAAAGGGTTCTTTACAGTCAGAGCATTCGGACTGTGAAATGCCGACCACAAGAGGTAGTGATGGCCGACACTATAACAGCTTTCAAAAAGGGCTGGACGATTTCCTCGATACACATAACATTGTGGGTTACAGTTAAATTAGACAAAATGTTATAACTATAGTAGTACTTTTGATCCAGGGTTCTAGGACTGATCGCCTTTTCTCGGGGTCAAGTAGGAATTTTTCCCCGTGATGCAAATTGGCTGAAGATGTCCTGGGGTTTTTGCCTTCTTCTGGATCAACAGATTTAGGTACAGGGATTTTAGTAATACCATAAGAGTAATACAAAAATCAAACTAATTACAAAATTCTAAACTGGTTTATTTGTAATTTTAATAGTGCAGCAATAATAAAAATGGTAATTTATTTGTGAGGCCTAGTTCCAGTAAGTTGGTGTAGTGTTGGTATGGGGAGTAGAATTGGGGGAGAAAGGTTGAACTTGATGGACCAAGGTCTTTATTCAACCTACGTTACTATGTTACTATGTGAATACCCTAAGGGAACTAAAAAATAGCGTAATAAAAAAAATTTAAAAATGTAAAAGTATAAAAATTCAAATTGTAGCACCCCGAGGGTTCGGCCGCTACAGGGGTATTGCACTTCAAACCAGAGGTGTGATATTCCACTCCCGGGTAAGGATGGAGTGTGGGCCAAGACTCAGTAAGCTGCATGCATCACACACACCCCATTTCAACGGTGCTCCCATTAGACAGAAATGCAGGCACGACAGAATCTGTCCCTGGCTGGAGTGGGGAGGGGGGAGGAAAACCCAGTGATGTAGGAGCAGGAGGGGACGGTCTCTGGGCATAGGTAGGAGCCCATTGGTTGCAAGTCACCTGGGCTCATACACTAGAGGGAGGTATATAAGGTGGGCACCATCTTAGATGAGTAGTCAGTTCAGTCTGAGAGAGGAAGTGACAGAGCAGGGCCTCTGTGGAGCTCTGCTCCGGAGGCGCCCAGCCAGCACTGGAAGAGAGGAGAAGTTCAATCAGGAGGAGTGAGAGAAGGAGTTCAGCCAGGAGGGCTGACAGGGAGCTGTAGCTCAGTCTGGGCCCAGCTCCACGAGGCAGGCCTAGAGTGAAGGCCGGAGCCAGAAGGAAGGAACAGAAACAGAAAGGAACAGGAACAGAAAGGAACAGCAAAGAAAGAGAAGTACCCAAAGTGGAGAGAGGCCCAGAGACACGAAGGTAGAAGGAACCCTAAGGACCCAGGAGATTACGGGTGACAGGTTGGCAGAACAGGGTACCGGATCCCAAGTTGGTAGAGGCGACTAATCCTCAGCCAAGGACCGGCGGTCGCGATCATATCTTGGTGCGACCCCTCACTACACCTACTAGAAAGGCATACCACATAGGGTCAGGGAGGTGAGCACGAAGCCCTCCCAAGAGAAGGCCCGCGGGAGCTGGACAGACGTAGTGTCACTGGTGGGGCACGGCCAGAGAAAGGAGTAGAAGGGAGTCCTGTGACACACTCTGGAATTGCCTGGGGGTTGACCGAGCCCCCTGCCTGGTGGACGCAGCACGGCTTGGGCAGTCATTGCCCACGGAATGACTTGGGACATAAAGAACTGTGAGTAAAGAACTAGAACTGCAACCCCACGTCTCTGTGCTTCATCGCCGCACCAGCACTACTAGTGCTGGGACGCCCGCGCACCATCACCCTCACCATCTACTACACTGCCCTCGGGCTGCACTCTTCCCGTGGGGAGTTACACTACCTCAGCTGCATACACCATCAGCCCCAGCGGTCTGCCTTGCAGCGGCGGTTTGCACTGACCACAATCCACGGGTGGTGTAGTTGGACAATTAACCTAAAACCCCTAAAATACCGCCATTGGTCTGACCACCCTGAGCCACGGGACCGGGCCACCGCCACGGATTCTACAACCCCCAGAAGCCCGGTTCCGGGTGCCCCTCGGCCCAGGGGGCGAGTCAAAATCACCCCACTTTACCTCCAATAAAAATAAAGGAAAAAAAATATTTGGTATTGCTCCATCCGTAAGTCAGATCTATCAAAACTAGTGTTGAGCATTCCGATACTGAAATATCGGGTATCGGCCAATATTCGCGGTATCGGAATTCCGATACTTAATTCCGATACTTTTACAATATCGAATACCGGAATCGGAAGTTCCCATAATGCCTGTGCTCTGCAGTGTCTCTGAAGTATGACAAGCTGGATGGCAGCGCTCAGCTGAGATCCAGCCTGTCATCAGAATGCCATCCCAGCGTGGGAGAATTCTCCTGATCGTTTAAAAGCCGGCAGGCGGTAAAAAGCCGCCGGCTTTTAAACAATCACACAGCCCCATACTGCTTCCCCGCAGCCTCCCACCCCGATCCTCTGCACCCCTCGCCACCTCCCATCCTGATCGTAAGTTAGGACCGGGCGGGGAGCGCAGCATCAAGGAGCGGGGAGCGAAGGACCCGGGCGGGGAAGCCGGCAGTGAAAAGACTTCACCGCCGGCTTTCCCGTTCTGTGCTGCGCTTTCCCGCCGGTTATTTCAAATGAACAGCTGAGGTATCAGGTGATGCCGATCAGCTGTTCATTTGAAGTCGCCGCGGTGCCCTCAGAGGGTTCATGTGAGTTCATGCTTGACTGCATTGCATGAACTCACATGAACTTTCCTACGGTCGCACAGGTCAGCCACATCTCCCAGACCATCAGCCCGTCATGACTGGTGTGTGCGGGTGTCTGTGCGTGTGTCTGCGAGTGTGTGTGGGGTGTCTGTGCGATGTCTGCGGGTGTGTGCGATGTCTGCGGGTGTGCGCGGTGTCTGTGCGATGTCTGCGGGTGTGTGCATGCAGGCAGACATAGGCCGATGTGACACTACTACTCCCATCGGCCTATGTCTGTCCCCCGTCCACTCGTGCCAGCAGGATCAGCTTGATGGGAGCAGTAGTTCCCATCAGCCTGATCCTGCTATTTAAATTGCCCTACTGTGTCCCCAATAAATTTTAAATACATTTCATTGGTGGCCAGTGGTTACCTACAATAAATTAGTTTATACATTACCTGTCCCCGCCGATCGCCACCTAAAATAAAGTAAAAAATAAAAAACTACACCTATACTCACCTAATTCCCCGAAGCCATCAATCTCCTGTAATAAAATATAAAATAATAAACCACAACCTTATCCTTACCCCTCCGTAGTAGTCCACGAGTGTCCCACGATGATCTCCAGTTTAGAGCAGCCACATAGAATGTGACCGCTCTGAACCACTGCCGCCGCTAGAATGATGGGGCCGTAAAGCAGCCCCGTCACTGCATAAGCGGGTTCGCCGGACTTCAGGCAGCGCTGCTCCGGTCAGCTCCTTTACGGCCCTGCTGTATCGTGAGAAATTCCCACGGTACAGCAGTGCTGTAAAGGAGGTCTCCGGAGCTGCGCTGCCTGAATGCACTCCGGTGACCTCAGTCAGTGGCTTCCGCTGCCGGGAGCGGACGTGTTCCCGGCAGCGTGAGCTTACAGCAGCCATGCACAGCTGTCACCATCTCCAGATGTGACAGCTGTGCATGGGAGATCAGCGCAGGAACGTGGACAGGTAACTATTTTTTTTTAGTAAACTAAGAATTAAATAAAATGGTGTGTTTTATTTCCAATAAATTATTTTTTTCTGGGTGTAGTGTGTTTTTTCTTTTTAACACTTTGTAGGTTAGTAATGGGGGTGTCTTATAGACGCCCATCATTACTAACCTGGGCTTCATGGCAGCTGGCGCTGACATGAACCCCAGCCCTATTACCCCCTGCCACCGCACCAGGGCAGTGGGAAGAGCGAGGCTAAGTGCCAGAATTGGCGCATCCTATGGATGCGCCATTTCTGGGATGCGCCATTTCTGGGGCGGCTGACGGCTGGTGTTTCTAGCCTGGTAGGGGGCCAATATTCATGGCACCCTTCCTGGGCTATTAATATCAGCCCCCAGCTGTCTGCCTAGCCTTTGCTAGCTATTAAAATAGGGGGGACCCCACGTCATTTTTTTGGGGGGTCCCCCATTTTAATAGCTAGTAAAGGCTAGGTATTCAGCTGGGGGCTGATATTAGTAGTCTGGGAAGCTCCGTGGGTATTACCCCCTTCCCAGGCTTCAAACATCTGCCCCAGCCGTCTGCTTAACCTCCGCTAGAGACTAAAATTATGGGGGATCCCACGCCAATTTTTTTTTTAAATAAATCCTTTATTTTAACACTAAATGACATTTGAGGAGTTAATAAAGATGCAGTCCCTAAATTATTATTTATTTTTTAATTAATTTTTCCCAAAAATTTTGACGTGGGCTTTGCCATATTTTTGTATGCCAGCCAGGTACAGCATCCAGCTTCTATGAACGCGCCATTTTCCGGGGTGGCTGCGGACTGCAATTTGCAGCGGGGGGGGGGGGGGCAGAAAGCTTGGGTCTCCCTGCGCTGCAGATTCCATCCCCCAGCTGCCTAGTTGTACCTGGCTGGACACAAAAATAGGGAGAAGCCACACGTATTTTTTTTTTTAATTATTTCATGAAATTCATGAAATAATAAAGAAAAAAAGGGCTTCCCTATATTGTTGTGCCGGCCAGGTACAAATAGGCAGCTGGTGGTTGGGGGCAGCCCGTTCCTGCCTGCTGTACCTGGCTGGACACAAATATAGTGTGAAGCCCCACGTCAATTTTTTTTAAATTATTTCAGGAAATTCATGAAATAATGAAAAAAAAATTGATGTGGGGCTTCGCCCTATATTTGTGTCCAGCCAGGTACAGCAGGCAGGAACGGGCTGCCCCCAACCACCAGCTGCCTATTTGTACCTGGCCGGACACAACAATATAGGGAAGCCCTTTTTTTAAAAAATGATTTCATGAAATAATTAAAAAAAAATTGATGTGGAGCTTCGCACTATATTTGTGTCCAGCCAGGTACAGCAGGCAGGAACGGGCTGCCCCCAACCACCAGCTGCCTATTTGTACCTGGTTGGACACAACAATATAGGGAAGCCCTTTTTTTCTTAATTATTTCATGAAATAATTTAAAAAAAAAATACGTGGAGCTTCGCCCTATTTTTGTGTCCAGCCAGGTACAACTAGGCAGCTGGGGGCTGGAATCCGCAGCGCAGGGAGGCCCAAGCTTTCTGGGCCCCACCCGCTGCAAATTGCAGTCCGCAGCCGCCCCGGAAAATGGCGTGTTCATAGAAGCGCCATCTTCTGGCGCTGTACCCAACTCATCCAGGGCCCTGGTGCGGTGGCTCACTGGGTAATAAAGGGGTTAGGGCCAGCTTGACATTATCAGCTGGCCCTAAGCCCGAAATTCATGGGGTCACGCCAATATTAGACATGACCACCATGAATTTCTAGTAAAGTATTTAAAAAAAAACACAACACCCAGAAAAAAGTCCTTTAATTGAAATAAAGACACAATTCTTTATTGTTCTAAATTAAACTATAATTACCATCACGCCCATTCCAGCTGAAGCCAACGATCTCCTGCAATAAAAGAAAAATAATAAACCAACCTCATCCTTACCTTCCCATGGATCCCACGACAGCTTCAGCTCTGCTACATCGAGATGACAGGTTGGACCGCAGCAGAACGCTGCCATCCAGCCTGTCATTCCGCGGACACTGAGAAGCGCAGGCATGCTTGCGCTCCTCAGTGTCTCTCTGTGACGGCATAAAGATGAGCCGAGGTCATGTCCAATGAACTCAGCTCACCTCATGCACGTCACTGACAGCGTGGGAGAATTCTCCTGCACTCAGCGCTTCAGCGTGAGAATTTTCCCACGCTGTCAGTGACGTGCATGAGGTGAGGTCATGTCCAATGAACTCGGCTCACCTCATGCACGTCACTGACAGCGTGGGAAAATTCTCCTGCACTCAGCGCTTCAGCGTGAGAATTCTCCCACGCTGTCAGTGACGTGCATGAGGTGAACTGAGTTCATTGGACATGACCTCACCTCATGCACGTCACTGACAGTGTGGGAAAATTCTCACGCTGAAGCGCTGAGTGCAGGAGAATTCTCCCACGCTGTCAGTGACGTGCATGAGGTGAGCCGAGTTCATTGTCGGCTCATCTGGATGCCGTCACAGAGAGACACTGAGGAGCGCAAGCATGCCTGCGCTTCTCAGTGTCTGCGGGATGACAGGCTAGATGGCAGCGTTCTGCTGCGGTCCAGCCTGTCATCTCGATGTAGCAGAGCTGAAGCTGTCGTGGGAACCATGGAAAGGTAAGGATGAGGTTGCTTTATTATTTTACTTTTATTGCAGGAGATCGTTGGCTTCAGCTGGAATGGGCGTGATGGTAAGTAGAGTTTAATTTAGAACAATAAAGAATTGTGTGTTTATTTCAATTAAAGGACTTTATTCTGGGTGTTTGTGTTTTTTTTTTAACTTTGACTATGGGGTTAGCATTGGGGGTGTCTTATAGACGCCTCTCCATTACTAACCTGGGCTTGATGTCAGCTGGAATTATAAGCTGACATCAACCCCAGCCCTATTACCCCACTGCCACCGCTACAGGGCAGTGGGAAGAGCGAGGCTAAGTGCCAGAATTGGCGCATCCTATGGATGCGCCATTTCTGGGGCGGCTGACGGCTGGTGTTTCTAGCCTGGGAGGGGGCCAATATTCATGGCTCCCTTCCTGGGCTATTAATATCAGCCCCCAGCTGTCGGCCTAGCGTTTGCTAGCTATTAAATTAGGGGGGACCCCACGTAATTTTTTTGGGGGGGTCTCCCATTTTAATAGCTAGTAAAGGCTAGGTATTCAGCTGGGGGCTCATATTAGTAGACTGGTATTACCCCCTTCCCAGGCTTCAAACATCTGCCCCAGCTGTCTGCTTAACCTCCGCTATAGACTAAAATTACGGGGAACCCCACGCCAATTTTTTTTTAAATAAATCCTTTATTTTAACACTAAATGACAAGTACTGTAATCAACACTGTCACTGTACTTCATATATATGTGACTGACATGTTTCTATCTATCTAATCTATGTATGATTCTCTATTCCTTCTATTCTAAATTGTCGGGTACAGATGCTGAATTGCCGGCCGGCTTTCTTAAAGAGACGGTGCATGAAAACACTATTATTTTTTTAAATAAATCCTTTACACTAAATGACAAGTACAGTAACCAACACTGTCACTGTACTTCTTATATATGTGACTGACATGTTTCTATCTATCTAATCTATGTGTGAAGCTCTATTCCTTCTATTCTAAATTGTCGGGTACAGATGCTGAATTGCCGGCCGGCTTTTTTAAAGAGACGGTGCATGAAAACACTATTATTTTTTTTAATAAATCCTTTACACTAAATGACAAGTACAGTAAGCAACACTGTAACTGTACTTCATATATATGTGACTGACATGTTTCTATCTATCTAATCTATGTGTGAAGCTCTATTCTTTCTGTTATAAATTGTCGGGTACCGATGTATGCCGCTGCTGAATTGCCGGCTTTTCATGTAATACATTCTACATTATTCTTAGTTGTTTTACTTCATGTAGAATTAACCTACAAGGAAAGAAAGGGTTTATTTTCATTCCGATATTAGTGTCCCATTGACTTGCATTGGTTTCCGGTATCGGAATCGGCGATATCCGATACTTTTTGAGTATCGGTCCGATCCAATCCGATATGATATTTCCTGATATCGGAAGGTATCGCTCAACACTAATCAAAACATGAAATTAAGTAACCCGTAGGTTACAGGGTAAATGCTGTAAAGAGAAAAAAATTCAAAACGTAAGAATTAGGTCTTTTTTTATTTACCTCATTTCCTTAGAAAATGTAATAATAAATAATCAAAACATCGTATGTATATCAAATTGGTATCAATAAGAACGTCAGCTCACTGCGCAAAAAAACAAGCCCTCACTCAGCCCCATTAACTGAAAAATAAAATGTTATGGGTCTCACAAAATGGTGACACAAAGCAAATTTTTTTTTACAATATTCTTTATTTTTTTCATCATTTTAATAAAAGAAAAGACAACTAAACAAGTTTGGTTTCATGGTAATCAAAACTGAGCTGGATAATCATGTTTCCAGGTCATGATTTTTTTGAATTGAAACAAAACCTAAAACACAATGGTGGAATTGCATTTTTTCATCATAACATTCCATTTGAATTTTTTTTCATGTTTTTCAGTACATCCAGAACAAAATTAATTGACAGCCAGGTCCCCACTCCATAACTGCAGGCAGCCGGCTGTCAATCAGCATGATATCGGCAGTCCCACCCCATCAACAGAGCAGCCGGGAAGAAGAAGAGCCGCTCTGTTGACGTGAAGCAACTGAATCGCCGACAGGAGCAGTTGGTGACCGCTCTGAGCCGGCACCAGGTAGATCAGGCAATTGCCTCTGTTAGCAACTACCTATCTGTTGTTAGTTTTTATGCCCATAGTAAAAAAAATAAAATAGTCTTGGACAACCCCTTTAAGTCACACAGCATGGAGGCTGTCAGTCAAGCAAAAGGAGGCAGTGCTAGGTGGGGAATAGAGCTGGAGTGACAGGGGCTTCAGATTTCCCATAGCTCTTCAGCATCATTTGCACATCAATTCAAATGCTGATTTATCAGTAAGGGAGGAACAGACTGGCCATGTAAAAGTATTGTTGAATTTGTCTTTGAAAGAGCTAAATGTGCGGTAACCTCATGTGGTGTACGGCAGAGGGTTGTGATCGATCCTGACGATCTATAATGTGCCTCATCGTGGCCAAGATTTCTGTCACGATGAGCCTCCTTCCCTCCCCAATTACACACTCACAAAGTTCCACAACATATAATTGGAAAGGGATATAAAAGTGGGAGATAGTTTGTCATTGCGCCAGATGCATATCAGATCGTTTAAGATGGGCTCCTGGACATAGGGCTGATGGTGAACCCCAAATCTGTGCACATCAGAATGGGTAATGTGGAGAATGATAATTTGCAAAGTAACTGCCTCTATAAGTAGAGGATGATGGTGGTGATGGTGGTTTGAGCAACTAATCCACAAGCAATGTTAACTTGAAAAGAGCAGTCTCTTTACTAATGATAACGGGGCAAGTAATTAAATACAAACAGTAGATAATTGGTGTTCAGGTTTACACTCACAGTTGATGACAGGCAGATCTCTGTTGGACACTTGTTTCATCAAATCAGTGTATTCCTTTCTTATGGCTGAGCATTGCTTCCGCTCTGAGAAAGCTCTTCCTCCTAGAGGTGCAATAGAAATCTTCTCAATATTGAAGGCTGTCAGCTCGCCTTCTTTTAATGGTCCCTTCTAGACCAGTCAGTCAGGGGGAGGAACAGGAAACTCCTTCTGCAATCTACCTTCCTCTTCTCACTCTTCTCTCATAATGGCTGACATCTTCCAGCTGACTCAATTCTTACTGCTTCCCTGGAGTTAGATCTTCCCACTCACATGTGACTCTTACAGCTGCAGTCATTGGCTGACTTGCCAGGGTAGTTTGTTCCAGCTCTTTCCAGAATCTGCTGCATACCAAGCAATGAACAACCCTCTGTGGGGGAAGATTAACCTTTTTACGGATTCCTGTCAGCAGTTCCCACAATATGTTACAGCATACAGTTTACACAGAAATAACAGTATTTCCATGGAACACACTATACATCCAATATCCCATGGAGATGGCCACTTTGTAAAATAACACAAATGGGCATATAATAGTTTAGGGGGGAGTGGCTGAAAAGTTACTGACCGATTCCCTTTAACAGGACTCAAAGCCAAAAGATTGAGAGTCAGTTATCCTAATCCAATCAATTAACCATGAGATGAGATGGAGTAAGACACTAAAAATCCAGATTTGTCAGCAGGTAATTTGCAAGATTCTAAACTATATTTTGTGAGTGGGTTGAACTTGCTATTGAAAAAAAAAGCAAAAAAAACTTCATTGAGCTAAGCAGAAAAAATATGACACCACCTTTTATAAAGCTGAAGGGGACATAACACTAAGGCCACGTTCACATGTACAGTATTTGGTCTGTATTTTACATCAGTATTTGTAAGCCAAAACCAGTTATGTATGAAAAATACAGAAGCGGTGACGTGTTTCTGTTATACTTTTCCTCTGACTGTTCCACTCCTGATTTTGGCTTACAAATACTGATGTAAAATACTGACCAAACACTGAATGTGTGAACGTGGCCTACAAGGTTGTTGTATTAGAAGGTGCGTTTGTCTTTTTTTGGAGGCCGACATTTTCCTAGCACTGTTGTCATTTCTTTCTAGCAATCAGCCGAGGTCACAAAGGCTGAAACATTGCTATCATCACCTATCATTATCATCATTAAGGTTGAAGAATGTTCTGACCTTTTCTTTACAAACCATATTTACTAATACAGGACAGAGGCTCCAAATTTATGCGAGCCCTCGGGCAACAGAGTCTCAGTGGTCATTTGTTTGGTTTAGTTTTTTTCCTCCTCTCATAACTTTATTTGTTGGCTGATAGTGTTGATTGTTTTATCAACTACAATTTGTAGTTTATTAGCATTTTCTTGAACTTCATGTGACTTTCTGATCTCCTTTTATTCCATCATTTCTTGGGAGACGACGTGACCAAACAACAGAGATTCTGATATTTAGATTTTTTTTCTGTTTTGCCATTCACGGTATGGGATAAATATTATATACAACAATTATGGTTTTTTTTTTCATTTTTGTGGATTTTATTTACAGAAAGATACTGTACCAACTTATAAAATATAATTTTTTTTAAAAAAAAATATCTTTTTTGTGCACATTATTTATTGGTTCACCAAGGAAACTTGAACTAAGGATCACTTTATTGATTCTACAATACACTGCATTACTGTATGGGGACGCTTCAGTAGGCTCCCAATTTCCATAACAATAGCATCAGCACCCCATAATCTTGTTGCTGGCGGAGGTGGGTAATGAGGGTTAGAAATGACACCTCCCCCATTTCCAACCTCTTAAGTGCCACTGTTACTATTGGAACTTCAACTGGAAATAGCTTCCATTGCAACAAGACTGGTGTGCCAACTGTAGAACATAGTTGGGTCCCACGCTATATTGAGCAGGCTCCGCTTCTGAGCCTGCACCATACATAAAGTGTGCACATTCATAGTACATGTGGATATTGCAAATTGAAACCTTGACATTGAGGGCCCCGGTAATTTTGGGGGTTCGCCAAATACTGGCAACAGCCTCGAAAGAATGGCTTGTACTTTGTACCAACATGAAAGTTTTTCCCACATCAGGTAATGTCTCAACTGTTTTACAAGCTGTTCATGCTATAGAGTAATAATGTGTGGATAGTATGAGACTCCTCATGGAGATAGGATAGACCAGGGCTGTGCCCCAATCTTCAATAATAGTGGATGGCAAGAAATGTTGCAAGAATATTCTATCTAGAGGAACTCCTGCCCTCCATGACACTATCGGTGACAGCAATCTGCTGCAGCCACAAGTTGGAGAGATGACTGTATGCAGTATTATGAAAAATGGAAATGAATCCCAAACAGCCTAAACAATAACCTTTTGTCAATATTATAAATCTGATCATGTGGATGTCTTCTCTATGGTAAACCCCCTGTTTTCTCTATGGTAACCCCCTGTTTTCTCTTGCACCCAATCCGAACCTTTATTCCTGCACGATAGCTTAAGCCTTATCTCCAGAGGTGGACCTTTCCACGTTCTTTCTTACCTTGGAGATCATCCATTTATTCCACATCTATCTGGAATATTTATACATAAACATAATTAATGGTCGTCGATGACTTCATGGGAAAAAGGCACAGACAGGACTCTGTCTTACAGGATCAGCAGGAAATGTAAGCTTAGTTCTTGAAAATTGGTATAATATGTCTCCTTCAGAGCCTAAAGTTATTCCTAGTCCTAGCAGTAAGATGCTCTCACTATTAGATAGATTTTTTCCTTAGGTATCACTGAATTGTCTCCACAGGTGCGTATTAGAGGGCTCCATTTACCACATTTGGTGGACATGTCCTGTGGTGGGGAGATTACGGATCCCATGTAAAGAATTGTCTTTTCAGCTACTAAGGTCTGGTTATTGGACCTAAGTTACTCTACTGTCATAGATATTGGCCTTTTAGTGGTCACAATATGGCAGTGGGATGATCTCACTCTGTAGTGACGTAGGGATGCAAGAGGTGCTATATGTGTGGGTGTGAGACCTCATTTACTGGCCTGGTATAAAAAGTAAAAAGTAGGCTTTACTGTCAGTGTCTGGTTGGGCATGTATGTCTGTGGTATTGATGGCGTCCAATTCATAGAGAGCCTGAGCCCACCACTTTAAGGTCAAGCATCAGTAAAGCCGGAGGGAAATGGAAGATTTTATGAAGGCAGAAAGAGGTTTAGTGCAGCAAGATTCAGACAGGTGGAAAAATTAATTTCTTTTGCAACTAAAGCCCAGTGCGAGACAAAGTATGGACTGCCTGACCCACATAATAGCAGCTTCCACCATCAGGACCTCAAATTGAAAACACAAGCTGCTGAACTTACAGATCGGAAGTAGCAATATCAGCACGACGTCAGCGCTGCAGACAATAACAGACACTGGGAGCAGTGACAGAGACTCAGCGTTGGACCTGGAGAGGATGAGTAAAGCAACAGTTTGTTTGTTTTTAAATAAACTACGCAGGGAACAGAGTTTTTTTTAAACCAGAAAACTCCTTTAAAGAACTATAATTCGGAAACCAAGTCTAAGTTCTGTAACTGGCCAAAAACTGAGCCTATATTGTGAAAGTAAAAGTTCTGCACTTACACCCTGTGTCCCCTCTATTTTTTTGCTGCACCCTACCCCTGGCCACTATCAGTCCCCATAGCGGTAAGTGCTAAGTAGGGATGATCAGACCCATGGATGTTCGGGTTCGCTCATCCCTAGTGGCAGGCATTCTATCCCCTGACTCGGCCCATCTTACATTCTTATGAACAACCATCCACCAAACGTTTGTGTCTTTGTCGTACTTTTGTCGATTGTCTTTGTCTCGACTGTCGTTGTTCTTTTTGCTTTTATACCTTGTTTTTTTCTATACAGTAATCTGCTCCTGACTTTTTCTCCTTTAAAGTCTGAACCTTTATGACAAGATGAGTAATGAAAAAGAGAATGAGGAATGTAGAAATCGACAGTGGAAAGGAGATGAACAACCCTCCCTCTTTTCATTTCTTTCTTATTCTTGACCCTGACCCTGGACCAGTTAATATTTTCGGTATTATTGCTCCTTTCTACCACCTCGGTGTATAGCGATAATGTTTTATATGGTGCACACTTTTCACATTTCCAATTCATCACTTCTTGTTTAATGCGTCATAAGATAATTATGGAAGAATATATCACTATCTTGTTTTTCCTTCTTATAATGAGAATGTGTTCTTGTTAATTTGAGATATGTGTTTGCTTTCTCCTATTATCCAAACACAATGTAGGTTCTGAGTCTTTCAACATAATTTATTTTTTGTCTGCTTAATAAAACATCAAATAAAAATATTGAAAGCAAAAACAAATGCAACGTCCCCCAACATGAAGACATATTGTAGAATTTATGGATTTTGCATATAAAATGAAATTATGCTCATTAAAGGGGTATCTGCACCCTAGATATTTATGGCTTATCCACAGGATATGTCTCTCAACCCTCTGTCCTGCCTGGTACCATGGCCACACATGATCGGCACTCTCCATACTCTTATATGGGAGTCCTGACTACAGCCATCACCTCTCCTCTCTTTCACCAGGATGAAGGGTGGCCATGGACAGCCATTTCAGATTTATCTGCTATTCCAGAGTTATCTGTTATATGGTATAATCTGTGGATTTCTACAACAGAGGCTCCCTACAGTATATCAAACAGTTGGCATCATTTATTTATAAAGTAATATTAAGCCTGAATATCCCATACCATCCATGTCACCTGGTGACGGGGCCCTGAAGGTCATCAGTCATAGATTGCAACCGACCCTGTCCCAGTTAACTAATAACTCACATATGTCACCCAATATAGGTATTTTGTATTTAAATATTAATTTAAAAGTTAAACGAGTCTTCCATAACTTTTTTATTTTACAAACGAGCCCAGTGGGCTCAAAGAATAAAAATACCTACTGACCCATCGATCTGGTGCACTACGGCTGCATCGGGGATGCATTGGTCATCGCTGCACAAGGATTGCCAACTTGAGGTTTTATTTTTCTGGGCATCTTATCAAAAAATCTCAGATAGCCAACATTTTTTATGGACACTTTGGAAAACCATTATCAGTCATTGAGCTTTTAAAGGAATCTAAAGCCACCAGCTTTAACTCCTCTTGTACTGCAGTCCAGCAATCTGTATTTAAGCCCCTAACTTCCCTGTGTAAATACCTTTTATAATTTTTCCATGCCATATACTAAGAAGTCCGGTATGATGAGGGATGCAGGTTTTGGCTTGGTACCTCCTCTATCCTTGCAGTCACATCCTCCTGCCTTGTTTGATGTGGATGACGCTTCCTACGTCATCCACATAGCACCTCAAATCTCGCGCCTGCACAGTTGAAGCAATGTCTTGCAATGCGCACAAACCGATTGTCGCAGAGCTAAGTACGCCTGCACAGGTCTGTGCTTCAACTGCGCAGACGCAAGATTTACCATGCTATGTGGATGACATAGGACATCAAGCAGGAGGACGTGATTGCAGGAAGAGAGGAGGAGCCGGGTGAAGACCTGTAATGCCCTTCGGACCTTATTAAGTAACATACTCTGCAGAAGAATTATTAAAGGTATGTTTTGGATATTGGAAGTTGGGGGCTTAAATACAAATTTCTGGACTGCAGTACAAGAGGAGTTTAAAGTCATGGCTTTAGTTTATATTATGAAAACCTGTTGACAGGTTGCTTTTAAATATTATTCTGTGTTTCTTCAGCCCAGAATCCTGATATGGAGACAATGGCTGCATCAATTGTAAAATGATAATAATTATAGTCAAAAGTTTCTCCAACTTCAAAAACTTCGTAGATGCATCAAAGTGCCCAATTTTTACAGACTGTCCAGGAATTTTCGGGATGGATAGTAACCCCGCGCTGCAGTCATCGATGCTGTTGGTCAACAATGCTTCTTCCCAAAATATTGTCAGTTCACAATACACAATAACAGGGGATATATCAATCCTACTGAAGTAAGACACACAAAATGTATAAATATGGGGACTAGTGATGAGCGAGCATGTTCGCTACTGCTCGGTGCTCGCCCGAGCATCTCACTGCTCGAGATGCTCGGCGAGTATTTCCCGGGTTGCTCAGCAGGAGCTCGCGTCCCCTCCCTGCTTGTTTGGCGCTCTTTACAGAGCTAATGAACATGCAGGGATTGCCTGCCACCCTCTGTAATGAGAGATTTGCTTGTTTAGAGTTAGTATAGGTATTCCACAACATACATATATCCACCTGAACTAACAGTCCTTCTGAGGACTAATCTAGGTGCATATTTTCAGTGGTGAAGGTGATAGCAGGGGTTAGGCAGGCAGTGTATGTGGCAGACTGCAGTGCATATAGTGCAAGAGGGTTGATAGCATATTCCTGCTGCTGCTGCTCTTACAGATATTTGTAGACATAGCCCCATATATCAGGGGCAAAGGCCAATTTTTTTTAGCTTAATCCTGATTATTTGCTTAAAAAGCAATCCAGAGAACACATTTTTTGTGCTCCATTTGCTTGTTAGCACTGCAGAATACAACCAGATCTTTTCCATATCACAGCGATAAAAATCCAGAAATTTGAACTGAACGTGGAATATATTGGCTTACATTTTCATTCTGTTGTAGCGTATCAGTCAAGCTATTCACTGTAAGTCTCTGAGAACAATAATATTACTAAACGCGTATTACTACGCTCGGTGAGTATTTCCGGGTTGCTCGGGCGGGAACTTGGGTCCCCACCCTGCATGTTTGGCGCTCTTTAGAGAGCCAATGAACATGCAGCGATTGCTTGCCACGCACTATAATGCCGTAGCCATGTTGGTTGTGGCATTACAGTGATTGACTGGCCGCACAGCGTCATCAGGTCTATATGAGACCTGGCACCGCCATGCTCGTCACAGTCACTCCGGATCAGACAGTGTAGGGAGAGGTGCTGCTGAGCTAGGGAGAGATTCGCTTGTTTCTAGTTAGTGTAGGTGTACAGACTATATTAGAGACACATATCCATCTCAACTAACAGTCCTTCTGAGGACTAATCCAGCTGCATAGATATCAGTGCTAGACAGGCAGGCAGGGTACATAGCAGACTGCAGTGCATATAGCAAGAGGGTCCATTCCAGTTCTGTCTGCTTAATGTGTATTTATGGTTTGTTTTATACTTTTATAATAAAAGAGTTCCAGTTCTGTCTGCTGGTGCTTTTACAGATATTTGTAGAAATAGGTCCAGGTATCAGGGGCCAGGAATAATTGTTTTTATCTTAATCCTGATTTGCTTAAAAAGCAATCCAGAGAACACAGTTTTTCTGCGGCATTTGCTTTTTGTCACTGCAGAATACAGCCAGGTCGTTTCCATATTACAGCGCTAAAAATCCAGCTATTTAAAACTGTGGTTTGTCCGTCACATGGATCACATACAATTGCACTGAAAATATTGCCATTTCTGGCCTCCATTAAAATTTTGTTGCAGTGTGTCAGTGAACTTATTGACACAAGGTCGGCGCTGTTAAAAATCGTTACCTACAGGCCAGCTATTTAAAACTGTGGTTTGTCTGTCACACGGATCATATATAATTGAGCTGAAAATATTGCCATTTCTGGCCTCCATTGAAATTTTGTTGCAGTGTGTCAGTGAACTTATTGACACAAGGTCGGCGCTGTTAAAAATAGTTACCTACAGGCCAGCTATCTAAAACTGTGGTTTGTCCGTCACATGGATCACATATAAGTTCGTTCCAAATTCAGCCCTTTGTAGTGAGTGTGGAAGATATTGTCCTCCATTTAAAATGGGCAAGGCACGTGGCAAGGGACGGGGAACTGGACGTGATGGTGATGGTGCATGCAGAAGGCGTGGGCAAGCTGAAATTGTGCCACAACAAACATCCACATCTTCTCGCTTGACCTTCCAGTCCCAATTAATAGGGGACTGCAGAACACCACTATTGAACATAGAGCAGTGTGAAAAAGTTATTGGTTGGATAGCAGATAATGCTTCCAGTCACTAAGCCACCACCACCCTGTCTTCCACACTGTCAAGTCTCAGTAGCCGTGAGTCTGGACCGCATATTCCTCACCCTGATCCTCCTTCCTCTCACCATGCTGAGTGCTCAGAGACAACTGATCCCACACTTGGACACTCCGAAGAGCTGTTCACTTTTCCATTTATAGATTCGGGCCTCTCGCATGGTCCATTTGAAGCGGGGAAAGAGGAGATCGCATGTAGCAATGCCCAAATATTTGAGCAGCCACGGTCATATGAAGGCGACGGTGGGAAAGTGTCACAAGAGGTCGACGATGATGAGACACAATTGCCAGAAAGTCAGGAGGAGGATCAGGGTGCCGAAGTGGAAGACGAGGTGGTGGATGATATAGTAACTGACCCAACCTGGCAGGAGGACATGCAGCAGCACACCAACAGGCAGGAAGAAGCAGTATGGTGGCTGCAGACAGAAGGCGGGCAACCGTTCCCCGTAACACCAACACGATGGAAATTGCCAGTACAACTGTTAGGTCTTCCCGAGTCTGGTTGTTTTTTAAAGACTCTGCTGATAACCCCAAAAACGCCATTTGCACCACCTACCAGGCCAGCATCAGCAGGGATAGCAAAACTACCAGCCTGACCACCACCAGCATGATCAGGCATATGGCAGCAAAGCACCTGACTTCGTGGGCCGAACCCCAGGGTCCAGGAACAGTGTCTGCGGTTGACACTACTGCTTCTTCCGCTGTTGTGAGTGCAAGCCAATCCCCTGTCCATAGTGCATGCGAAGATGCCTCCTGCCCTGCACCTGTCATTGCACACTCTCAGCTAGCACCATCAGCAAGCAAGTCCTTGTCCCAGCACAGCGTTCAGTTGTCCATACCCCAGTCCTTGGAACGCAAGCGCAAATACGCAGCCAACGCCCCACAGGCCACACTACTAAATTTCCACATTTCACGACTGCTTACGCTCAAAATGTTGCCTTTTAGGCTTGTGGAGATGGAAGCTTTCCGCAACTTGATGGTGGCGGCCCTCCCTCGGTACTCGGCCCCCAGCCGCCACTACTTCTCCCTGTGTGCCGTCTCCGCATTACACAAGCACGTGTCCCACAACATTAGCCATACCCTAAACAATGCAGTTACAGGGAAAGTCCACCTAACCACGAACTTGTGGACAAGTGCCTGTGGGCAAGGACGGTACATCTCGCTGACGGCACACTGGGTTAACATAGTGGAAGCTGGGACTCAGTTGGACCTTGGGACGGAACACATCCTCCCGACGCCGAGGATTGCGGGCCCTAGGTCAATCAGGGTTGCCCGCACAGTCTACAGCTCCTACACCTCATCCTCCTCAGCCTCTTCCTCCTCTTCAGCCTCCATTTCCAAAATGACCACATCAGTCACAAGCTGGAAGCACTGCAGCACTGCCTTGGCCAAGCGGCAACAGGCTGTGCTGAAGCTAATATACTTAGGTGATATACCGCACAATGCTGAAGAGTTGTGGGCAGCTCTGAAAGAGCAGGCAGACCTGTGGCTGACACCGCTGAACCTACAGCCAGGCATGGTCGTGTGTGACAATGGCCGGAACCTGATGGCGGCTCTCAGGCGAGGCGAGCTCACACATGTACCATGCCTGGCCCATGTGCTTAACCTCATGGTCCAGCGGTTTCTCAAAAGCTACCCGGAGCTGCCCGATCTGCTTGTCAAAGTACGCCGCCTGTGTGCCCATTTTAGATAGTCACCTACAGCTTCCACCGCCCTTGCCGGGCTTCAGCAGCGTTTGCCGACGGGTGTGTGATGTCCCCACACATTGTAACTCTACACTGCAGATGTTGGGAAGGATTTGTGAGCAGAAGAGGGCAGTTTTTACTACCAGCATCAACAAGGCCATCGGTATTCAGTTCAGACTCCACACATAAGACCTCAGGAGTGGACATGGATGTCAGACATCTGTACCATCATCCAAAACTTTGAGGACTCCACCAAGATGGTGAGCGGCGATGACGCCATAATTAGCGTCACCATACCGCTTCTCTGTCTTCTGAAATACTCTCTGCTCACAATCAAAGAGGAGGCATTGCAAGTGAAGCACGATGAGATGGAGCAAGGAACCATACAGGGTGATTACAAACAGCCCAGCCTCATCTCATCCCTATGTGGATTGGGTGACAATGAGGAAGAGGAGGAGGAGGAAGAACAGGAGCTATTTTCATGTGCAATAGACGGTATGACCTGCACAATTGTCATACCGTCTGTTCAGCGTGGATGGCCAGAGGACAGAGAGGAGGAGGAGGAGAGCATGGTCAGTCATCCTCTTGGTGAGGACACGGAAGTCTTGCCTGTTAGTAGTCTGGCACACATGACTGAGTTTATGTTACGCTGCCTTTCCCGTGACCCTCGCGTTCTCAAAATTTTGGGTGATAGTCATTACTGGTTGGTAACACTTCTAGACCCATGCTACAAGGAGAACTTTATAACTCTTATTCCTGAGGCGGACAGATCTACAAAAATGGGGCAGTACCAGAAGGCCCTTGCTGGGGAACTATTAAAAAAATTCCCATCTGAAAACGCTGGCGGCAGAGTTCACAGTTCGTTGGACAACCAAGGAGTACAGGCGAGAGAGACACAACTCCAATCCAGCAGAGGCAGGGGAACACTGTCAAAGTTCTGGGAGAGTTTTCTCAGCCCCTCCCATCACACAGGCCCTGAGGCACGGGTTACTCTCATAAGGAGTGCAAAGTTCGGGAAGATGCCGAGGGAGTACCTTGCTGACCATACCAATGTCCCCCGTGATTCCTCTGTGCCTTATAATTATTGGGTATCCAAGCTGGATACGTGGAATGAACTGTCTCTCTACGCCTTTGAGGTCCTGGCCTGGCCTGCCGCTAGCGTTTTATCAGAGCGGGTTTTAGTGTCGCTGGTGGAATTATAACTGATAAGCACATCTGCCTGTCAACTGAAAATGCTGACAGGCTGACTCTTATAAAAATGAACAAGGGCTGGATTGGACCAGACTTCTCAACACCACCGAATGATAGCAGCGTGACATAAACTCAAATCCAGTGTCTTTTTTTGGGAGGTGTATTCCCATGCACCTTCTCACACACACACATGGGTATACACTTCCTGATTTTGACTATTTGCTCTTGTCCTCCTCCTTCTCATTTTCCTCATCCTCCACCACCATATCACCAGGGTGACCGTGGTCCGTGTTGCAACACCAACATCATTTTTTTAAAGGGTGTTTATGATGCCCGTAAAAAAAAAAAAAAAATTATATAGTATTTCATGTATACCCCCCAGGGGTAAATGTTTGTCAGCCCATACACTTAGTGCATGGGCATTACAAGTATAGGAGACCCGCTCCTTTCTAATGGGAACATTTTTTTATGAGGCCCTCCTCCATGTCTTTTCAAGGTGCATTGGAGTGGCTCCCAATTTTTGGCAGCCCTTGCATTCACTGCATAGGCAAACAGTATGGAAGACCTACTTCCTAATATGGGAGCATTGTTTTCATGAGGCCCTCCTCTAAGTCTCTTCAAAGGAGTATTGGGGTGTGTCCAAATTTTCAAAGGGGTATTGGGGTGCGTCCAAATTTTGGGCAGTCCTGCTACTCACTGAATGCGCAATAACAGTATAGGAGACCCACTCTTTAGTAATTGGAACAACAAAGCATAGCCGGCTGATGGCGCTCTAACAATAGTGAGGGCCAACTGCTGGCCCTTTAAGAATAGTAAAGGCCACCTGATGGCCCTATAAAAATAGGCTTTGTGACTTTCAGAGTCCCTCCTTCATAAATGAAACAGGATGTGTCTGATCATGTCTCACACGCCACATGGCCAGGTAAGGTTGTAAAATGTTAAAATGACAACTTCCGGTGAATGCATTTGTCACAGTTGAAAGAAATGCAAAAGTGCAAAAACACATCAAAAACGCTACGTGTGAACATAGCCCTAGGTGTGGAGGAGTATTTTTGGTTTTGGTTATTTATTTTGCCTTACATACAAGTCATTACCCTGGAAAGGAAGTTCCTTAACATATTTCCCAGGAAAATCCATTTTGGTTTCGTTTTTGTATGTTTTATTGTGAGTCCGTAAAGTGGCGTAATACCTCTGACAACGTTGTTCACAACAGTGACCTGCGAGTCAGAAATGCTTCCAGGGGTCTTCCCCATGCTGTTCCCATGTCATTTGAGCACTGTTCCCATCGATTTGGGCAATTTTTAGGCCCTCTGCAGACCGCCGGGGGGAGCCACCTGAAAAATGCTCGAGTCTCCCATAGACTTACATTGGGCTCGTTGCTCGCGTCGAGCACTCGAGTATTCCAATGTGCTCGACCTGAGCATCGAGCACCCGAGAATTTTAGTGCTTGCCCATTACTAATGGGCACGCCTCTTACTACATTTGGTGCATTTTTGGACACCCAGAAAATGTAATTCTAGGCCAACTCTGAGCTGATTTCAGGTATATTGTGCACTAGGTGTCTGGCATACAATGTAGTAAATTTGCCATGTGGTGGTGGGTCACAGACTTTTGATATGTCCCATCCACTTTTAAGAAAGGTGTTCTGCATGGTACATTGTAAGGGCAAAATGTTGCAAAGATTTTGCAACTTTTTGACATTAGAAAACTGGAAACAGACTTCTAGTGCTTCGAATCTAAAGTCATTCTCCATGAAACATTGCTGATACGATGCATTGATTTGTAACTAATGAATGCAAATTATTGCTGACGTGTCTTCCTCCTTTAAACCTGAACATACAGCATGTTCATCAAGTGTAAATGCAATAACGTTACCATTTAATTTATGAAAAGAACTAATTACTGCTGACAGCAATGACGACATACCGTGTTACTTAATTCCCAGCGACGGAGCAAATATTAACATAAATGAGAATGGAAGATAAATTAAAATGTAGCGTCTGTCAATCTCTAGTAATTGCCTGAGAATATCTCCCACATATAGTAATATAAAGTAATACAACATGTAATTAAAAGTAGATGTTACATCATGTTATGAGATATAACTGACTGATGAGGAGACATAGTGTGGTCATATAGGCGGTCATGGCTTACAGCGAGGGTCCAATGCTTATTTGGAGTGGTCTTAAATTGTGGTCAGCCTTTACTTGAGGGCTACCAAGCCATGTCGAGTTCAGCTGTGCCGATATAGGTCTCTCTCAGCCATAGCCCGTCTTGCTTCTAAGCAATTTGCAGCGGTGCACCAGCCGATTAGCATGGCAATTGCTCTGAGTCTCCATGGTCCTTGTGGCTGCTAGACTAACATCTTTCACCGAATCCTGACTAACCTAAGCTGTGGTCATGCATGTCACCAAACAACCTTCATTGTATGGAACCGGAAGAGCACAGGTGCGCTTCTATTGAAGTGAATGGGAGCTGAACTGCAGTACCCAGGAACGGCAACTACACTGTGTATGGAGTGTGCTATTCCGGCTCCGTACAATGAAGACTATTATGTGACATATGATCACTCTGTACTGAGCGGTATCTGAAGCAGCGCCTCTATAACTGAAAGCCAGAGGCTGCTGGGAAGAATAAAGCTCATTTCTTCCCTGTAGCTGGGTTTCAGTGCAGCGGCTGCACAACTTTAGAAGAGGTATTAACCTACACATTATCCCCATATTTGCCGCTAATAGAGTCTGGGGACATGACTGGTTTCCTTTAAAGGATACTTGGTCCATATGCAATAATTAGAGGACATACTGTGCAGTTGACTCTCCCTACATAGTAAAAAAATAAAAAATGATAGTGTTGGCCCCCTTAAAAATAGTCTGGGTGAAATGGTGGATGAGGATGAGGAAAAAGCCAATATGCTAAATGATTTTTTTTCAACCGTATTTACACAAGAAAATCGCATGACAGAAAACATGATTAGTGATAACAAAAATTCTCCATTAAACGTCACTTGCTTAACCCAGCAGGAAGTACGGCGGCGTCTAAAAATCACTAAAGTTAACAAATCCCCGGGTCCGGATGGGATACACCCGCGAGTACTGCAGGAATTAAGTAACGTCATAGATAGACCATTATTTTTCATCTTTAAAGATTCCATAATAACAGTGTCTGTACCACCCGACTGGCGTATAGCAAATGTGGTGCAATATTCAAAAAGGGGACAAAAACTGAACTTGGAAATTATAGGCCAGTAAGCTTAACCTCTACTGTGGGTAAAATCCTGGAGGGTTTCCTAAGAGATGCTATAATAGAGTATCTGAAGAAGAATAACCTCATGACCCAATATCAACATGGGTTTACGAGGGACCATTCTTGTCAAACTAATCTGATCAGTTTTTATGATGAGGCAAGTTCTGGACCAAGGAAATGCAGTGGATGTTGTGCATATGGACTTTTCAAAAGCTTTTGATACGGTTACAGACAAAAGGTTGATACATAAAATGAGAACAATGGGGATAGGGGAAAATATATGTATGTGCGTTAAAAATTGGCTCAGGGTGGTTATTAATGGAAAACACTCAGACTGGGTCTCAGTTAACAGTGGGTTACCACAGGGGTCAGTATTGGGCCCCCTTCTTTTCAACATATTTATTAATGACCTTGTAGGGGGCATACAGAGTAATATTTCAATATTTGCAGATGACACTAAACTCTGCAGGGTAATCAATACAGAGGAGGACAATTTTATATTACAGGAGGATCAATGTAAACTAGAAGCTTGGGCTGATAAATGGCAAATGAGCTTTAATGGAGATAAATGTAAGGTAATGCACTTGGGCAGAGGAAATAAAATGTATAATTATATGCTTAATTGTAAAACACTGGGCAAAACTGTAACTGAAAAAGACCTGAGTGTATTGGTGGACGACAAGCTCACGTTTAGTGGCCAGTGTCAGGCAGCTGCTGCAAAGGCAAATAAAATAATGGGATGCATTAAAAGAGGCATAGATGCTCATGAGGAGAACATAATTTTACCTCTATACAAGTCATTAGTGCGACCACACTTAGAATACTGTGTACAGTTTTGGTTTCCGGTGTATAAGAAAGACATAGCTGAACTAGAGAGCGTGCAGAGAAAAGCGACCAAGGTTATTAGAGGACTGGGGGGTCTGCAATACCAAGACAGGTTATTACACTTGGGGTTATTTACTGTGGAAAAGAGAAGGCTTAGGGGTGATCTTATTACTATGTACAAGTATATGAGGGGACAGTACAAAGACCTTTCTACTGATCTTTTTACTCTGAGGCCTGAGACGGGGACAAGGGGGCATCTTCTACGTCTGGAGGAAGGAAGGTTTAATCATAATCACAGATTGGGATTCTTTACTGTAAGAGCAGTGAGACTATGGAGCTCTCTGCCGCATGATGTTGTAATGAGTGTTTCACTATTAAAATTTAAGAAGGGCCTGGATGCCTTTCTTGAAAAGTATAATATTACAGGTTATAAATACTAGATTCCTTGATAGGGCGTTGATCCAGGGAACTAGTCTGATTGTTGTAAGGAGTTGGGAAGGAATTTTTTTCCCCAATGTGGAGCTTAGTGTTTGCCACATGGGTTTTTTTTGCCTTCCTCTGGATCAACATGTTAGGCTATGGGTTGAACTAGTTGGACTTAGTCTTCCTTAAACCTTAAAAACTATGTTACTATGTTACATAACCATAGCCAAGGCAAGGTTGCCAACTTGACTTTGTATTATTTTCTGGCCAGTTTATGAAGAAAAAAACAATATTTTTTACAAACACATTGGAAAACCATAATAAATCAGTATGCCTATAGTGACACATGTCTACAGTCCATAATTCTGATATGAAGACATCAGCTGCATTCACTGTGACCTGTAAAATGATGGTAATTATAATCATAATAGTCTGTATAAGTTTTTTCAGCTTCAAAAAAAATCATGGACACCTTAAATTTTTTTTACGGACAGGGCAAAAAAGTGCTCTGTTTTTACAGAATGTCCTGAAATTTCTGGACTGTTGGCAATCCTGGGCTGGATTGCAATGGTAGAGCTACTACTAAAGAAATCAATAAAAACTACAGAGTCATCAGAATCGAGTAAAAGGCTCCCAACTTGGAGTAATGGATGCCTGAGGTCTAGCAAATAGTGTTGAGCGAATTTGTTCGGCATTTCAAATTCGGGTTCATGTTCGGGGTTCCGGCTTGTTCGCGCCAAAAAAATCGGCTTCGCCCATGAACATCCCTGATTTGCCACGCTGTCATGCAGATGTTATCTGCGTGGCAAATCAGGGATGTTCATGGGCGGAGCCGATTTTTTGGCGCGAACAAGCCGGAACCCCGAACACGAACCCGAATTTGAAATTCCGAGCAAATTCGCTCAACACTAGTAGCAAACTCCAGAAATTATTTTTGCTCTAATATTCAAATATACCATCCGTTTAACTAATGCTGTAGACTTTTCTTACAGGTGAGACTGCAGTTCCAAGTATGACTTTAAAATTGGTAAGGACATGCTGAGAGTTATTGTTTCACAGGGTAATACGCTGCCGGCCTCGCATGTGAATACAGCACTAATTAAACGTAGTCAGCGACAGATTGCACAGTAGTTGTCCTTTCTTTTCTCCTCCATCTGGTCCAGACCTTCATGACTTCTATCAGCTATGTTTCACTTCTCAAACATCTCTTCAGTCTTCACTCATTCTATATAAGAATATGTGATTTGTAAACTACCACACATTGTGACTCCTGTAATTAATAGCTTCCATTACCGTGCCCTATAAGTAATGTCACAAGTCGTGCCACTTGTACCACACCGTCACCCAAAATAAATAGTTATTTATTGCATCACTAGGAAAACAAATTATATTATACCTGTACCAATATTATACATGTACCAGTCGCTGACTTGTATTGTTCATGATTATTGTACTTGTTTTTCATTATGTATACCCTTTTTCACATGTAAAGCACCATGGAATAATAATAATAACCCTGTAAACCCTAAAATCAATTATTTACAGTGCCCTATAAAATTAATTATAACACATAGTGGGTCCCCTGAAAGGCATAATAATCACTGAATCCTATAAATAAATCAGATCTCTTGCTTTGCACTGAGGAGGGGCAACACCCCAAAACATGTGTCTGCAAATTAAGTTTCTGGTTTGACTTCTTAAGTCAAGTGGCAAGACTCTTTAAAGGATCAATGTTGACTTTTAGGATTGCTACTTCCAATAGATGGCTCCAAAGATCTAGTCCTCTTCCTTGTGAAGAGGCAATTTGCATTTATAAATAAATTATAATATATTGTACGGTGTCCCTAAAGAGACATTAAAATAAACTGTGCCTCCAGAAATAAATTATAGCATACAATATGCCCCCCAGAAATTAATTATAATATAACCTGGTCCTCTGCTCTCTTAATACTCACCAACCCCCAATCTCAGGCTGTCCACCAGCGTTGCAGACCTGGCTACTATTGGCCAGACCTGGCCTCTGCAGAAGGATGTATCCTGGAGGAAGTGCCGCAGCATGTAGAACTTCGGACTTTGGTCTTCGCCGGTTTGATTCGGACCAGATATTGATTAATCAACTACAGTATATCTACATCTAAGTATGTAGACATAATTGAGGGCTGGTTCTGTAATCCCCTCTTTCTCCAGACCCCAAATAGTACATTATTTTAAAGTGGTTTTCCTCTTTCATCTTTATGTTAAAAAATAATGCTTGTCATGATAAATATAACAAAATCAGCCTACTTGGGTCCAGTGCTGTGTCCACGCTGATTCTCCTGTGATTGGCTGCAGTGGTGACGTCACGTTGACAGCGCTGTAGCCTATCACTGAGCTCAGCGGCTCGTGCTGTCTACATCGTCTGTCAACGTGATGTCACAGCTGTGTGGCGCCCCTGAGGGTTCAGTCGCCACAGGGGTACTGCACCTCAGATTGAGGCGTGGTATCTCCTCTTCCAGGTAAGGATGGAGCATCTCTCAGGACACCACTTCACCACTCAACACTACACCACTCCTGTCCTGAAGGGGGCCTAAATGCACCAGGGTGCTGCCCCGGCCCGGGATAGAGGAGATGGGGGGAACCAAAAGATAGGGGGAACCATGTAGTGGGTGAGGGTGGAGGACACACTTTTAGGAAACACTTATTGTTTCATATTTAATCTACGGCCATCTTAGGTTCAAGGTCTTTGATTGAGGGTCTTCTGTCGGGGTCCAGCAAGAGGCTGCAGCTGGCGGAAGGTTCGCGGTCCTCGTACTCTGGCCTTGAGACAAGGAGCGGGTAAGAGTTAACCACTGTCTCTACCCGGTCAAGGTCCTGACCTAAGAAGGCCTTGGAGGGGAGCGGAGGAGATAGGCTCCACAGGCAAAAGGATCCCAGGGGGATACGGACGGAGCGGAGTTACCACCTGTATTTTTTACTCTGGCCTAGCCAGAGGGATTCCTGCTGCAAGAGGGGTAGCCGGCCCCCGACATCTGACTTTGTTACTTCACGTCTCAGTCAGAAAAGTCCGGAGGCTTAGTGGATCCCAGGGGGATACGGACGGAGCGGAGTCGCCACCTGTATCTCTTAAACTGCGTTTATCCAGTGGGACCCGGCCTTACACCACGTTCATTCCACACATACAGTCAGGAGAAGACTTAGTGGGAGAACTTACCAAGGAGAGGAACACACATAGAGGGGTCTTGACAGGTGCTCCTGATCTACGTTTGAAGTGCTGAACCCCCTTCCCGGTGGCCGCAGTACGCCGTGTGTAGCAGAGAGAAGGTTTGCGGCTGAAAGTTCGCCTAAAGTGAGTAAAGACGCGGATGACTTCACACACCGCCTCAGCCTGTTATTTCTTATGCGGCACTGCACCCACCATTCCTTCTCACATTGCCCTGAGGCCTGCTCCGCCTGTGGGGAGCCGTCCCATCTTAGCTGCCCATAACACCAGCCTCAGTGGACTGTTGCAGCGCTGGTGTCCATCACCAGAAACCACAGGTGGAGTAGTCTAAATACCACTCATCCTTGAAAGCCCAATATATTTTTATTGTGACAGCCCTGGGCACAGAACGGGTCGAGACCACGACTGCATCCCCCGCGACCCCTACACTGACCCGGCTCCGAGTAACCCCATATCTCAGGGAGGGCTAGAGCGTCACAGCTGCAGCCTATATAGTCACCAGAGACACAGCGTCGGACCCATGTTGGGTGACTACCAGCTAAATTTGTTAATGTTATTAAGTATGTATTTTATGTTGTTACAAAAAGATGAAGAAAACCCCTTTAACTTCATGAGAACCAGAAAGAACTGTCAGGAACACATTTCTGATGTCAAAACCCCAGGTACAGCCCTATACAAAAGGCTTATGGCCTTCCCGATGCACAACCCTATTCTTTTCTCTTTACGTAACAGATGAATTCTTTCAGTTCAGCTATTTCATGTATAATACAGACTAGGAAATATCAGTCATTACCATAAAACCATAGCAACCCATGCCAGGCAGCAGCAGCCAAGGCAAAGAAGATTAAGGGTGCTTCAAAAGGGCTTAGATAATGTAACGACAAAATCATCTTACATCTTTATAAATCCTCAGTCACACTGTGCATATTCCACACATTTAAGCTATAAATTGTGAGTCTTTTAAGACTCCTCATGTCTATGGGTTTTCCTACACTACAGAAAAAGTTTGACATCTGTGGCTACTCACACTAACGGCAGCTTGCCACGCTTCACCGATCTTATGGCGCCGGCACACCTGAAGCTCACCTCTCTGAGCTACACGGAGTCTTGATCTGGAAGCTCCACTGCAGGCTAGCAATTGCAGGAGCTGTAACAGGCTTCTGTCCTCTGAGGTAACTCCTCTCAGGCTGTACTGGACTCACTGCTAACCCAGACTCTGACTGCTGCCTGGCTCCACCTTCCCTTATATATCTCCCTAACGGGCTCCCTCTGCTGGTCTGAGGTGGAAGGTGGAGATGTGTGAATGGTTATGGGGGCCTCTTGTGGAGGAATCCTTCAATACACCCTTTTAGGATCTGTGACACCAAGCACAGCTGGGCTTCACATTTCCCAGTCTGTTCCATGTGAACAGAGCCCTGTCCTGTCTGCCTGCACCTTCTGCTCTGCGGTTTCGCTCTGCTCCGTTCTGCCTCGCTTGTCCACCGCACCTGTTGTTTTGCTCTGCTCTGCTCCTCTCCACCGCACCTGCGGTTTTGCTCTGCTCTGCTTGTCCACCGCACCTGCGGTTTTGCTCTGCTCTGCATGTCCACTGCACCTGTGGTTTCGCTCTGCTCTGCTTGTCCACCGCACCTGCGGTTTCGCTTTGCTTGTCCACCGCACCTGCGGTTTCACTCTGCCCTACTTGTCCACCGCACCTGCGGTTTCGCTCTGCTCTGCTTGTCCACCGCACCTGCGGTTTCGCTCTGCTCTGCTTGTCCACCGCACCTGCGGTTTTGCTCTGCTGTGCTTGTCCACCGCACCTGTGGTTTCGCTCTGCTCTGCTTGTCCACTGCACCTGCGGTTTCGCTCTACTCTGCTTGTCCACCGCACCTGCGGTTTCGCTCTGCTCTGCTTGTCCTCCGCACCTGCGGTTTTACTCTGCTCTGCTTGTCCTCCGCGCCTGCGGTTCTGCTCTGCTCTGTTCCGCTTGTCCTCCGCGCGTGCGGTTCTGCTCTGCTTGTCCACCGCACCTGCGGCTCTGTTCCTGTATCTCAGTCTGTACTGGTCCCTATCCAGCCTGCGTTCCTACCTGCCAGTACCCGCCTGTCTGCATACCAGCTGTGCCTGCCAGTACCCGCCTTTCTGCATACCAGCCGTGCCTGCCAGTACCCGCCTGTCTGCATACCAGCCGTGCCTGCCAGTACCCGCCTGTCTGCATACCAGCCGCGCCTGCCAGTACCCGCCTGTCTGCATACCAGCCGTGCCTGCCAGTACCCGCCTGTCTGCATACCAGGCGTGCCTGCCTGTTCCTGCATTCCCCGGTGTGGGTCAACAGCTTTGACCAGGGTCTGACCTGGAGTAGCACCTGGGCCACCTCCCATGTCCCTCCTCAGACCACGGAGTCGATTAAGCCGCCGTGTGTTCGTGGTCGGATCTGGCGAGAGCTCCTAGTCACGCCCCTCCAGGCACTCCTCGGTTTGTGGCCCAGTGGGACCACTAACCACGCTCACGCCAGTCAGTCTGGGTGTGAGCGTAACAGTTTGCTCAGGGCATGGTCACCGTTGAGCCCCACGGCCCTTCGCTCTCAGAGACATTTGAATCCTTGTCTGGCGAATAAGTGCACCAAGGAAAATTTTTTTCTCAAGCTGAGGTCCAAGCGATTTACGCACCATCCCAAATGGAGCTATCAGCACTCGTTCCTGCGGATGCACCACGGTACTATGGGGATCCAAAACAAAGCCATGCATTTGTGGAGTAATGCATGCTGCATTTCAAATTCTATGCTCACTATTTTCCCACTAATCAGGTTAAAGTAGCATTTCTGATGTCCTATCTAGCGGGTGATGCCTTGAATTGGATCAGCCCCTATGGGAAGCATGGGATCCTATCGTCTCTGACCTGCAGGCCTTCCTGGTGGCCTTTCTAATGGTCTTCGATGACCCTAACCCTGAAGCGTCTGCTAAAGCTTCCCTTCCCAATATCCTGGAGCAGTCCCGATGGGTGATGCGTGTAGGTAGCCCACCAGTTCCCCAGCCTGAAGAGGCTGCTGCCCACACAGAATCCACACAGGATGACAATTCTCCGCAGAATACTTCTCTTCCCAACCTCAAGAGGCAGTCCAGACATGCAAGGCGTAGAGGTAAACCGTCATGCAAGGCTCTGTCCTCCCAAAGACCTCCTGTTCCCCAGCCTGTAGAGGCAGCTATCCGCACAGAATCCATGAAGGTTGACCATGTTCGTCAGGCAAAGCAGAGGCTGGAACTCAGTCACAAAATCGGATTGCCGTCCCGCTGCGGTTGTTTGGGACACCCTGACGGTCTTTGTCCAGTGAAGGTTGAAGAATCCCAAGACATTAGGCCTGTAGGAGAGGCTGCCCTTGGCGTTAGTGTTTCCTCTCCACAGATGACCATGACTGTCTCCGTGACCAGTGAAGGCTTCGGATTAACCGGAAGTTTCGGGCTTAAAGCCTTGAAGAGTCGGTGTCTGATTCCCGTCCGACAACTCCAGAATCCGGTTTGGGCATTGTCAGTGGAAGGACGAGCCCTACTCAGAAACAGTCAAAATATGTCTGTACAATTTAAGCTCCAGATTGGAGCATTACACATGAAGAAGTTCACATTCCAGGTGCTGTCTGGTTTACCCACAGGTCGTCCAGAGCCAAGAGTTCTAATGCCCGCTCTGGTCTGGAGATCCTGCATGGTGTTTCCTGGGGGACTGCTGAGTAGTGTTGAGCCACCCTCGTAGTGTTCGAGTTCGGTTCGGTTCGTCGAACACCTGTCTGTTCGCCGAACTGTTCGTCGAACACCTTCGAACACCGTTAAAACCAATGGCAGGCAAACAAAAACACATAGAAACACATAGAAAACACCTTCAAAGGTGTCCAAAAGCTGACAAACTGCTCAGAAGACACAACTAACACATGGAAAAGTGACAAGTACATATAGTCATGCGAAAAGAAAAGAGGTGGAGGAGTAAAAGGAGGGGGAGACACAGATATAGGCATGTCATGCCCTTCTAAAATCCAAAAAGTGAGAAGCCGACACGGCCAGTCTGCTCCTGCCCATGCCACCTCCGGGTCGCCAGGTTTTTGCCAGAGCCGCGGTGAACCCTGACGGTCAGCCCCCCTCTCCCAATACTGGTGCCTGTCCGCTGGTGGGTCGAGCGAGCCCCCCTGTGGTGGAGGCAGCTCTAAGCTTTTTAATTTAAATTGTCTCTCTAATTTGAATGAATACACTTTAAATCCATTTACAAGGATCTATTGGAGGGCAAGTCTCATGCCAGCAGCCGCGTAATTCCAGCTCCAGTAGCGTCCACTAAAGCTGCTGCAGTTTAAAAGCTTTTATAAGGATCGAGCTCGGCTGTCCACCGCAAGGCATCCTACTGCCAGTCCCAGCCCCTATGCCTTGGGGTGCCTCCTGATGCTCTTCACTGAGTATCTTGTGGTCCCGAAGCATTTCCTTTGAAAAAATTAAGTGTCCAAACTACAGGTGGTGTAGCTTGCTTAACAGCCGGGATAATCCGCTGACTAGCAGACACTGCTACTAGGCACAAAGTATTTCCTGGGCTAGATGCAGTTAAAAATTTGTAATTAGATACTCTCGTTGGATGCTGAGAAAGCATTCCATAGAGTCTCCTGGCACGCCATCTATGATTCTCTTAAAAAGCTTGGGGTAGGGGTCTAGGGGACCCTTTTATAGCCAAAATCACGGCCCTGTATCGCAATACGTCACCTAGGCTGAAGATAAATAGAACTGTAGCACCCTGAGGGCTCGGTTGCTACAGAGGTATTGCACCTCACCCAGAGGTGTGATATCTCACTCTCAGGTAAGGATGGAGTGTGGATCAGGACCCGACACCTGCATGCATTACACCACATTGCCGTGGGGCAGGGTGACCAATATGTCCCTGAGATGGGCACGACAGTCCCTGTCCCTGGCTGGAGTGGGGGGAGGGAACACTGAGGAAGGGGAAGCCTGTAGTGCAGGAGCAGGGAGGAAGCAGTTCCTGGGTGCATTGAGAAGAAAGTATAAAAGGTGGGCACCATCTTAGTTCAGTGCAGAGAAGTCTGAGCAGAAGTGACAGGGAGCAGGGGCTCTGCATGAGCTCTGCTCCGGAGGCGGGCCTAGTAACAGAGGCCCAGGCCTGGGAGAGGGAGAAGGAAGGAAGAGGAGCGGAAAAGGCTCCAGGAACGAGGAACGAAGGGATCCCAGGGGTGCGGACGGGCGAGTCGCCACCGCACGCCCGAATCCACCTGCGTGGAGGGGTCAGGCCAAAGGGGGAGACCGGTCCCCGAAACTAGTGGAGGCAGGAAACGACCCTCAGCTAGAAACCAGAGGCTGTGACATTTTATGTGGCGCAGCCCCTCGCTACACCCGCTAGGAAGGCACCACATACGTTCAGGGAAACTGGCGCCAAGTTTACCAAGAGGAGGCCCGAGGCAGCCGGACAGAAGGGTTGGTAAGAAAGGCCAGACAAAGGACACACAAAGGGGGTCCTGTGAAGCGCTCCAAAGTTATCTGGGAGTTGTCTGAGCCCCTCACCTGGTGAGCACAGTACGACGTGGGCAGCCGTTACCTGCAGACGTGGTCTGGATAATAAGAACTGTGAGTAAAGGCCCTGGACTGCATCACTGACTCCGTGTCGTTACTGCTGCTGCCCTGCACCATCACCCCCATCCTCCGCATACACTGCCCTGAGGCTATACTCTGCTGCACCCACAACACCAGCCTCAGCGGTCTGCCCTGCAGCGGCGGTTCACTCTGACCGCAATCCACGGGTGGCGTAGTCGGACATTTAAACATCAAAACCACATAAATAGTTCCGCCACTGGTTTGACCGCCCTGAGCCACGGAACCGGGTCGCCGCCACGGAGATTACAACCACCAGCATCCACCAAAAAGGGTCCGGCTCCGGGTGTCCCAAGGCCCAGGGGGTGCATCAGAACATTTTCATCACCTTTCACAATCACCAATGGGACAAGGCAGGGATGTCCTCTGTCCCCTCTCTTATACATCCTAGTGACGGAGCACCTGCTCTCATCAATTCGCCATAACCCCAATATTAGGTGGATTGAGGTGGGAGGCACCGAGTACAAGTGCTCTCTATTTGCTGATGATGTCCTAGTATATATCACTCAATCACATATATCCATCCATGCTGTTATGGCTGAAATAGATCACTTTGTTACATGGTCAAATTTTAAAATCAATGCAGCGAAGTCTGAGGCCCTCGATGTCTCCCTCCCCAAATCCATACAGGATTCCATCCAGTCCAACTTTCCCTTTGCCTGGCCCTCACAGGGTATCAAATACTTAGGAATTCCTATTCATAGAGACCTCTCCCATCTATGTTATCTTAATTTTGGGCCCTTTATTGAACAACTCCATACAGACCACGGTTGGAAAGTTAGAACTGTAAGATTCACTACGTGAACCACTGGTGTTTTGTGGAAAAGCACATGTACACTGTGTTCCAAATTATTATGCAAAAAGTGTTTAGGAGTGATAAGGGAAGAATTTGTTTGTTTGTCAGTTAAACTCATTGATGGTGATGTGTGTCAGGGCTCTTTATATCACTGTAAGCAATTGCAGACACCTGTGCTAACTAGTTTGGCAGGTGTGTCCAATGAAAGGCAAGACTACTTAAGAAGGCTGTCCCACATTATTAAGCAGCCTACATTTTCTGCCAAAATGGGAAAGAAAAAGGATGTGTCGGCTGCTGAGAAGCAACAAATTGTGGAGTGTTTAGGTCAAGGCATGACTACAATCAACATTGTGCGATGATCAGGATGAAGTGTCTTGGCAATCAAGAAGTATGTAGCTGATTCACAGTACACACGTGTGCGTGCTGATAAGGGCAAATTGAGGACTCTTTCCTACTGGCAATTACGTCAGGTCAAAAGAGCAGCGGCAAAAAAGCCTTGTCATAGCAGCAGACAAGTTTTTGAAGCTGCTGGTGCCTCCAACGTCCCCCGAACAACAAGATGCAGGGTCCTTCAGAGGTTTGCAGCTGTGCATACGCCATCCTGTCGACCTCCTCTATCCACTTCACACAAGCAGAAACGGCTCCAGTGGGCCAAACATTACATGAAGACTGATTTCAAAACTGTTTTGTTCACGGATGAGTGCCGTGCAACGCTCGATGGTCCAGATGGATGGAGTGGAGGATGGCTGGTTGATGGACACCCCACGCAAACACGGCTACAGCGCCAACAAGGAAGAGGTGGAGTAATGTTTTGGGCTGGAATCATGGGGAGAGAGATTGTCGGCCCCTTTAGGATCCCTGAAGGGCTAAAGATGAACTCCATAATGTATGTGGAGTTTCTTAAACAGCACTTCCTGCCATGGTTCAAGAAGAAGAACCGTGTATTCCACAGCAAGATCATTTTTATGCATGATAATGCACCATCTCATGCTGCACATAAAACATCTGCATCTCTGGCTGATATGGGCATAAAAGGGGACAAACTTATGGTGTGACTCCCATGCTCCCCTGACCTCTACCCCATTCAGAACCTCTGGAGCATCATCAAAAGGAGTGTCTATGATGGCGGGAGGCAGTTCACATATAAGCAACAGCTCTGGGAGGGTATTCTGTCCTCATGCAAAACAATTGAAGCAGAAACCATCCAAAACCTGACAAATTCAATGGACGAGAGAGTTCAGAAGCTCCTTTCGAACAAGGGGTCCTATGTGAAAATGTAACATCACCTAGAATAAAGTTTTGAGTTGAAAACTGTTTGATTTCAGTTTCTAATAACCTGCTAATGCTTATAATTTCAAAAATGACCATTTTTTTGGTCTTTATTAAAATGAAAAGGTTGATCGAAAAGTTTGGAGGATCTAAGAGTGTGGCAACCCAGTAGTCAGGATTACTTCGAATTCTGACAATATGAGGGTCATGTTGCAGGTAATGCAGCAAGAAGGCACTTATGTGTCTTGCGAATCTCGGAGCCCCAAAATTATTTTCCGGGCTAGATGCAGCTAAAAATTATTATTAATTTTAAATCTGGTGGAGCTTAGTATAGATGGCCTAATAGAATCAGTGCTGCACACTGCTACAAAGCCCAAATTATTTTCCAGCCAAGGTACAGATAAATGTGGCACCCCAGGGGTCTGGTTTTCACGGTAACAGCAATGTTATGTCTGAGAGCAGGTGGGAGGTCTCTTGGTCAGGAATCCTATGCATGCCACACCTCCTGCCCAGTCCTGGGAGGGGAAGAACTTCCCCTATATAAACCTGGGGCTGAGACAGGGTTAGAGAGTTCAGAGGGAGAGTGCAGCCAGGAGGGCTGACAGGGAGCTGTGGCTCCGGCTGGGCCCAGCTCCTGGGCCATGCCAGAAGTAGAGAAGAGAAGCAGCATAGGAAGAAACAACAGGAGCTCTGTGGGAGCAGTGTTACAAGGAGTCAGGGGCTGGCAGCTGCAGAGCTCGCCCTGACTGAGAAGATTTCTTACCGGACCCGGAGTCCGAGGCTGTGGGGACTAACTCCTATCCAGCAGCAGAAACCGACCGGCAGGGGAATTCAGGTCCTCTGGCCAAGAAACCCGAAGGCACGGTCACACGCGTGGGACCAGCACCGCCGTCGTGGAGCGGAAGCTACTAGAAGGCCCCGAGTCACCGGCCATACGGGTGAGCACCACACGGTACACTCAGGAACGTGGGCTACTTATACCCGCCTCTAGCAAGGTAGCCAGAAGAGTACAGTTAGTTTGGGAGGCCTACAACTCCGCCTGGCCAGGGGAGATCCCATTTGCTCAAGGACTGACCAGGCCCCAATCGCTAGCCAGTACTCCGGGAGGGTCTATCTTTGTCACCAGTAAAGACCCTGAACTACACCGTACCGTCTCCGAGTGGTTCCTGCTACCCCCATCATCCACGTCGGCTGCCCTGAGGCCATACCCCTCCCGTTGGGGGTGATACTATCACGCTGCACAATCCTACCACCGGCCTCAGCGGTCTGCCCTGCAGCGGCAGCTCCTTCGCTGCATTCAACGGGTGGCGTAGTCGTACAACATCTACCACTAATACAGCGCCACTTAGTCTGACTCCCTGGGCACGGACCGGGTCACCGCCACGAGACTACAACCCTCAACAGATCCGGCTCCGGGTAAGCTCCCGCGTGCGCAACGCTGCGCGACACAGGCCCAGGGGTGCGTCATAAACATGATTAGTAATTTTAAATCTGGTGGAGCTTAGTATAGATGGCCTAATAGAATCAGTACTGCACACTGCTACAAAGCCCAAATTATTTTCCAGCCAAGATACAGATAAACATGATTAGTAATTTTAAATCTGGTGGAGCTTATTATAGATGGCCTAATAGAATCAGTGCTGCACACTGCTACAAAGCCCAAATTATTTTCCAGCCAAGATACAGATAAACATGATTAGTAATTTGAAAGCTTAAAACGGTTGGTGAGGTGATTTTAACCAATCATCAAGCTTTTACTCTCCCCAGGATGACACAGGGGTAGAAAAGTCGTTTCGGATCCATGATTTGTTCATCTTTATGAACGTGAGTCTGTCTACATTATCAGTGGAGAGCCGCGTGCGCTTATCTGTCAGCACACCACCAGCAGCGCTGAACACACGTTCAGACAGAACGCTGGCTGCGGGGCATGACAAGATCTCCAAGGCGTAAGTGGCTAGCTCCGGCCATTTATCCAGATTGGAAGCCCAAAAAGAGCAAGGGTCCAGTGACACAGTCATGGCTTCAATGTTTACTTGGAGATACTCCTGTACCATCGTCTCTAGGCGTTGACTATGTGTCAGACTTCTTGTCTCCTGTGGCCTTGCAAAGGATGGGCTAAAAAAGTGGTGAAATGATTCCGCAAAATTGATGTTACCAGCAGATACTGTGGTTCTGTTACGGTTTGAGTGCTGAACACTCGACGGTCCCACGGTTGGCAAGTTGGAACTGTGAGATTCACTACGTGCACCACTGGTGTTTTGTGGAAAAGCACATGTAAGATTCTGCAACAGTCTCTGCTGATACTCCTGCATGCGTGCATCCCTTTCTATGGCAGGAATAATTTCTGCAAATTTACTTTTGTACCGGGGATCTAACAGTGTGGCAACCCAGTTGTCAGGATTATTTCTAATTCTCACAATTCGAGGGTCATGTTGCAGGTAGTGCAGCAAGAAGGCACTCATGTGTGTTGCGCATCCAGGAGCACCAAGTCCCTGTTGTGTTGGTGGCGAGGTAACAATCATGCTTCCTTCCTCTGTCCTCTCCCCCCAACCTCGCACAACAGAAATGTGATCAAGGTCTCCCTCATCTGATGAGTCTTCCATCAGTTCGTCCTCCACTTCTTCCTGGGCTCCTGCACCTTCCTCACTAGTTTGGCTGCTACCATGCGCCCTGGTAAAACCATCTCCCCCACCCTCACATGCCTGCCGCCTTGGTGCTGCCGACCGTCTGGACCTTGCAGATGTTAGCCCTTCCGCATACAACTCCTCCTCCTCTACTTCCTCCACCTCCTCTTGTGCCACCACCTGACTCCGAATTCTGTTTAACATGTGCTCCAGCATGTAAATCACCGGAATAGTCATGCTGATAATGCCATCGTCAGCACTAAACATCTTCGTCGCCATTTCAAAACTGTGCAGAAGGGTGCATAGGTCCCTGATCTGAGACCACTCCTCCAGCGTGATTTGCACCACCTCTGGATCTCGTTGGCCCAGGCTATATGTCAGAAAGTATTGCACCAGGGCTTGTCGGTGCTGCCACAGTCGCTGCAACATGTGCAGAGTTGAATTCCACCGGGTAGGCACATCGCATTTTAGCCGGTGAAGAGGCAGGCCCAACGACTTCTGTAGAGATGTAAGTCGCTGAGCTGCGGGATGCGAACGGCGGAAGTGAGCACACAGCGACCGTGCCCTCTGCAGAAGGCCATCTAGTCCGGGATAGTGGGCTAAAAATTGCTGGACAACCAGGTTCAACACGTGAGCCATACAAGGCAAGTGTGTGACATTGCCCCGGCGAAGGGCCGCACCCAGGTTTGCAGCATTGTCGCACACGGCCTTTTCAGGTCCAGTGGAGACAACCATTCATGAAATTGGTTCTCCAGAGCTGACCACAACTCCTCAGCTGTGTGACTCACATTTCCCAGACATTTCAAAGTAAAAACCGCCTGATGACGTTGAGCCCTACTGCCAGCATAGTAAGGAGGTGTGCAGGATCCCTTCTGCGCAGTTAGAAAGCTTGTGGCATGACCAGACAGGCTTTAGGTGCAGGTGGAGGACCGAGAGGAGGTTGAGGAGGCAGAAGCAGTGGAGGAACTTTGAGATAAAGAGGATTGACGCACAACTCGTGGGGACGGCAAGACTTGGACAGCAGCCCCTTGTCCTGCTGTAACCATAGTTACCTAGTGCCCAGTCAGCGACATGTAACGCCCCTGTCCATGCCTACTCGTCCAAGTGTCTGTGGTGAAATGTACCCTGTCACACACAGAGTTTCTCAAAGAAGCGGTGATGTTGTGTGCGACATGCTGGTAGAGCGCAGGCACACCTTTCTTTGAGAAGTAGTGCCGACTGGGCATCTGGTACTGGGGCACTGCGACGGACATAAGGTCTCGAAAATCCTCTGTGTCCACCAGACGGAAAGGCAGCATTTCTGTAGCCAAGAGCTTGCAGATGGTGAAATTCAACCTCTTAGCTTTCTCATGGCTAGGAGGAAATGGTCTTTTACTTGTCCACATCTGAGGGACAGAGGGCTGGCTATTGTGCTTAGATGGGGTTGATAAGGGTGTCCCCGGCAAACTGCCGGTCTGTGACGAAGATGCAGGCGGACATGTTAGGTTGCCTTGATCCAAAGGTGGTGCTATCGATGTCGGACAGCGCTCAACACCAGCTGGTGTTACCACCTCCAAAGAAAATGATGACCTGCCAATCACGCTGGCTGTTGCGGGTAAAGAGGTGGCAGGTCTGCGCCCCAAAACAGGTATGACTGCTGTCCCCCCAGTCACAGAGGATGAAGAGGCCGCGGATGCACAAGATATGGCAGACGGTGGTTGGCCCGGCCGGCTAGGCCGCATTGTAGCACAGTGAGCTTCCCACTGCAACTTATGCTTCATGTCCATGTGCCGGTTCATGCATGAAGTACTCAAACTATGTATTTTTTGGCCTCTACTTAGCTTTTGCTGACAAATGTTACAGATAACACGAGTTGGGTCATCTTTATCGATCTGAAAAAATGCCCAGGCTATGCAAGGCTTAGCACCCATGCGACCTGAAGAGCCACCACGACTTGTGGTGAGAGGCAGAATTGTGTTTGAGGATGCAGTTGTTGACGTGCTTCCAGTACTACGTCTCTGTCCAGGAAGGCGCAACCTGACCTCGTCGTCACTAGCATCCTCCTCCACCTCCTCTGCTGACCTCATCTCTTGGCTGACTGTGGGTTGACAGTAAGTGGGATCTCCAACCTCATCATCATCACCCTGTGCGTTATCACACCCGTCGTCCTCAGAGCCAACCTGTTCCTGCCCTGACAAAAAACTAAAGTTGTCGCTCCAATCAGGTATTTGAGTCTCATCATCGTCTTCCTCATTGTCTCCACCAACAGGAGTTACAGTTTGGGAATGAGGGTCTACATTATGGTCAGAACCTTCTGCGTCTGGTCCTGGATCCGACTCTTAAAGATTCTGGGCATCAGTGCAGATCATTTCCTCGTCTGGATTCACAGAAGCGCTGGATTCGACCTCTGATTCCCAGGCTATAGTATGAGTAAACAGCTCTGCAGACTCAACCATCTGTTCTACCTCATACTCAGATGGGCAGCTGGAGATTTGGGAGCTGTGAGGAAGCAAGTGCGATTGGGGTGACACCTTTGAGGACTGGAGTATTTGTGATGTTGAAGTTGATGTGGAGGAGAGCCCACTTAAAGGAACACTTGATATCCGTTGAAGCACCTGCTGTTTTTGTGCCTCATCTGGAATTTGTAGCGATTGACGTGGCCGTAAGAAAGGGATCTTATCACATTGTCCGCTAAAAGAAGTAGAGATTTTAGTTTGGCTGGAAGATGGTCTTTCTTCTGCAGATGTTACTGTTGCTTTAACACCTATCCCACGGACACAAGCTTTTTTCCCCTTCCCAACACGCCTATTCCCCTTTCCACCAGCAGCAGGCCTTTTTCCACTCATTTTGGTGGTTAACTAATTCACAACTCTGGAGTTGTTTGCACAAAAAAACAATGGATGGGAACCGAGCAAAGCTGAGTGGCCAAACTGTGGTATTAGGCCAAAACTATTGGCTGGGTTAGATGAAGAAAAACATTATATTCAATTTGCAACCTGATGGAGGTCAGTATAGATGGACTAATAGAAAAAGTCCCACACACAGCTAGAAGCCCAAATATTTTTTCAGAGGTAGATGCAGAAAAAAATTATATTCAGTTTGCAACCTGATGGAGGTCAGTATAGATGGACTAATAGAACAAGTCCCACACACTGCTAGAAGGCCAAATATTTTTTCAGAGCTAGATGCATAAAAAAATTATATTCAGTTTGCAACCTGATGGAGGTCAGTATAGATGAACTAATAGAGAAAGTCCCACACACTGCTAGAAGGCCAAATATTTTTTCAGAGCTAGATGCAGACAAAAAATTATTTTTAATTTGCAACCTGATGGAGGTCAGTATAGATGGACTAATAGAGAAAGTCCCACACACTGCTAGAAGACCAAATATTTTTTCAGAGGTAGATGCAGAAAAAAATTGTATTCAGTTTGCAACCTGATGGAGGTCAGTATAGATGGACTAATAGAACAAGTCCCACACACAGCTAGAAGCCCAAATATTTTTTCAGAGGTAGATGCAGAAAAAAATTATATTCAGTTCGCAACCTGATGGAGGTCAGTATAGATGGACTAATAGAACAAGTCCCACACACTGCTAGAAGCCCAAATATTTTTTCAGAGCTAGATGCAGAAAAAAAATATATTCAGTTTGCAACCTGATGGAGGTCAGTATAGATGGACTAATAGAGAAAGTCCCACACACTGCTAGAAGGCCAAATATTTTTTCAGCGCTAGATGCAGAAAAAAATTATATTCAGTTTGCAACCTGATGGAGGTCAGTATAGATGGACTAATAGAACAAGTCCCACACACAGCTAGAAGCCCAAATATTTTTTCAGAGGTAGATGCAGATAAAAATTATTTTTAATTTGCAACCTGATGGAGGTCAGTATAGATGGACTAATAGAGAAAGTCCCACACACAGCTAGAAGCCCAAATATTTTTTCAGAGCTAGATGCAGATAAAAATTATTTTTAATTTGCAACCTGATGGAGGTCAGTATAGATGGACTAATAGAGAAAGTCCCACACACTGCTAGAAGGCCAAATATTTTTTCAGAGCTAGATGCAGATAAAAATAATTTTTAATTTGCAACCTGATGGAGGTCAGTATAGATGGACTAATAGAATGATGCTATGCCCAAAAGATTTTACTTCACTAGGTGCAGTAAAAAAATTGGTATTCTATACACAGGTGGTATATCTTGCAACACAGATAGGCTACTCCACTGACTAACACACTCTGCAATAGCCCAAAAAGGATTAGCTTTGCTAGATTCAGCCAAATGCTGTGAAAAAAACTTGCACAGCACTGGTACAGACCTGCCTGGCAAAAACTGATAGGAACTGATGTAACCTAGTCCTGAAAAGGACTGCAATTACAATTAGTCTTTACTCCCACAACCTATCTATTTAAGAGCACAGACCTGCCTGATAAAAGTCATAGGAAATGCTGTAACCTAGTCCTTAAAAGGACTGCAATCACAACTATTCCCTACTCCCAAGCTATCTGTAGATTTGTGCGAAAATTGGCTTGAAATTAACAAGGTATAGCGCACACAGCAACAGCGGTGCCGTCTAACACGCAGCTGCAGCAGTGAGAAAATGGTGGCGACGGGGAAAATGGCTTGGTCTTATAGGGCAAGGACATGTGACATACACTGCCAATGACACATGCCCTTGCTTGTGTGAAAAAAAGCACTTCGCTCCGTGTGTGCGCTGCTGATAGGCTGACAGATTGCACCTCCCCACTGTAAATGCGGGAAAGAGAAAAAAAAATGGAGATCTTCATTATTCCTGCAGAGATCCATCCCCTGCCCCTCCCCCCGCCCCGCTGTACACTCAAACTGCGTATTAACATTAATTTTCATCATTACTGAGAAAAAATCCAGTTATGATTTTGGTGCACGAACAGTTATCGAACATAACCTCAAACAGCCGAATTTTTCTCAAATCGTTCGTGTTCGCCGAACGGCTCGAACACCGCCCAAAACAGCTCGAATTTGAGATTAGCGAACAGTTCAAGTCGAACAACGCTCATCTCTACTGCTGAGGTACAAGGGGTGTCCAGTCCCCATATCTTCAGGACAGTCAGCAATGTCTTCTTCTTCACCAGATCTGCTAGTCGCTGACTCGCTGTGCGCTGAAGTCTCTGAAGGAAGGGAAGCGGAGGCAATGTCCCCACACAATCTCGATGATTGTACCAATGATCTGGCTTCTGGTACCGCCCTGCCTTGCAGACGTGTCATCTCAGAAACCAGACTGAAGATGGTCCCCAAGCAAGGATCGTCCATCTCTAATAAATCTGGCAATAAGTCCATCAAGGCGGTGGCAACCTCCAAGTCTCTGCACCCCTCCAACCAGGCGGAGGACCTCTAGTTGTCTCCTGAATCCCCCGAGGTGCTACCTGATAACAAATGGAGAGAGATTTTCCTACACCCTGTACCTGGTACTTCACCCACTTCATCCAGTAAGCTTGGCAAAATGTACATCAAGGCGGTGGTTACCCCCGAGTCTCTGAACCCCTCCAACCCGGTGGAGGATTTCCAGTTGTCCCGTGAATCCATTGGGGTGCTACCCAATAATAACAAATGGAGAGAGACTTTCCTGTGTCCTGTTCCTGGTACTTCGCCCACTTCATCTGATGCTGAGGATGGCTCGATGGGAGGAAGCATCCTAGTCACCAAGTCACCAAGATGGTGAGACCAGTCTCGTTCCCTCTAGTGGACAGAAGAGGTAATCTTCTTGAAGAGAAGGATCGGCCTCCAAATTCTCTGCAGAAAATCCTTGCAGGCTTGAAGAAGAGGGGGCATAAAGGGGGGGTGTACTGTAACATCCCTGGCGGCGTGCTGGCATGGCTTACCATCTCCCACCATGCAAGACCGCCAATTTACCTGTCAGTCCAGGCTGCACACTTTGCTCCAGTACTTGCTGTGTGCGTGTCTCTTGTCTGATTTCTTAGGGTGGCAGCACGGTTACTGCCTGATTCTTAAAGTTACAGTGTGCGCACTCCTAATGCGTCCCCAGCCTATTGCTGTGAGTCACTGGATACTTAAACCCCCTCCACCCAGTAGGAGGTGCCTGAGCAACACTTTCCTTCAGTGTGTTCTGTGCAACTGAGTTGCCAGGTCCTGTCCTGTATATTGTCTGTTTCCGCCACCCTGGGGGCTGTATACCCAGGCCCGTTACCTGTATCTGTGACTTCGAGTCTGTTTCCGCCACCCTGTGGGCTGAGTTCCCAGGCTCGTTCCTGTATCTTGTTCTGGGTTCAGTTCCTGTCTGAACTGTGTCCTAGCCCGTTACCTGTTTGTCTCTATGTCCGTACCTGCCCTTTTCCTGCAGTGTCTGAATCTGCACCTAACTCCAACTCGTTGTCTCTGTACTTCTGTTTGTGAGCTTTGTGTCCACTCGCTATTTCATTGTAAGTACCTTGTGTGTATCTGGTTCTGCTTGTCCCGTCTCCCTGCCTCCGTATCTACCTCCTGTGTTCTAACTATCTTCCTGTTTCCCAGTCTGTTCCATGTGAACAGAGCCCTGTCCTGTCTGCCTGCACCTTCTGCTCTGCGGTTTCGCTCTGCTATGTTCTGCCTCGCTTGTCCACTGCACCTGCAGTTTTCCTCTGCTCTGCTCCACCGCACCTGTGGTTTTGCTCTGCTTTGCTTGTCCACCGCACCTGCTGTTTTGCTCTGCTCTGCTTGTCCACCGCACCTGCGGTTTCGCTTTGCTCTGCTTGTCCACCGCACCTACGGTTTCACTCTGCTCTGCTTGTCCACCGCACCTGCAGTTTCGCTCTGCTCTGCTTGTCCACCGCACCTGCAGTTTTGCTCTGCTCTGCTTGTCCACCGCACCTGCGGTTTCGCTCTGCTTTGCTTGTCCACCGCCCCTGCGTTTTCGCTCTGCTCTCCTTGTCATCCGTACCTGCTGTTTTGCTCTGCTTGTCCACCGCACCTGCTGTTTCGCTCTGCTCCGCTTGTCCTCCGCGCCTGCGGTTTCACTCTGCGCTGCTCTGCTTGTCCTCCGCACCTGCAGTTTCGCTCTGCTCTGTTCCGCTTGTCCTCCGCACCTGCAGTTTCGCTCTGCTCTGTTCCGCTTGTCCTCCGCGCCTGCAGTTTCGCTCTGCTCTGCTCCGCTTGTCCTCCGTGCCTGCGGTTTTGCTCTGCTCTGCTTGTCCACCGCACCTGTGGCTCTGTTCCTGTATCCCAGTCTGTACTGGTCCCTATCCAGCCTGCGTTCCTACCTGCCAGTATCCGCCTGTCTGCATACCAGCCGTGCCTGCCCGTACCCGCCTGTCTGCATACCAGCCGTGCCTGCCAGTACCCGCCTGTCTGCAAACCAGCCGTGCCTGCCAGTACCCGCCTGTCTGCATACCAGCCGTGCCTGCCAGTACCCGCCTGTCTGCATACCAGGCGTGCCTGCCCGTTCCTGCATTCCCCAGTGTGTTTCAACAGCTGTGACCGGGTCTGACCTGGAGTAGCACCTGGACCACCTCCCACGTCCCACGGAGTCGATTAAGCCACCGTGTGTTCGTGGTCGGATCTGGGAGGCCCCTAGACACACCCCTCCAGGAACTCCTCGGTTCGTGGCCCAGTGGGACCACTAACCACGCTCACGCCAGTCAGTCCGGGCGTGAGAGTAACATGCAACCTCTTTTGAAATGGCGTCATTGAATGAAGCCCTTGATGGGAAGGATGGTCTTTTAAACAGAACTTCCCATCTTCCTTTTTCAGGACCCAAACCAAATAGTGATCAAATTCAGAAAGGTGGGTTTATCAAAGGGTTAAATTATGAGCCCCAAAGGGAACAGTGATAAAAATGTCTGTGAAGCACTTCTGATTACGATGGCGCTATATAAAATAGTTACCTGGATGTGTTGATGCAAGATTGCCTTAAAAGGGGGTGCAGTATGCGTGCTGTCAGGATTTTACGGTGCTGGAAGCTGACTGGCACGTAACTGCAAGTATACGATTTGCATACATATAATCATGTGCCAACTAGACATACACAGCCTTACTCAATGTAAGGGAATTGAGGAAGGCTGAAAACGTCTATTTGGAATATGTCCAGGAGTATCTGAATCGCATACTTGCGTTCACATGACCTCCTGCTTCCGGGACTGGTGAATCTTGACAGCGTGCACTTTGCGCGCTGTGAGGATTCACAAGTCTGCAGTCAAATAGAGTCACTGCAATCTTGTACCCCATGGCCCGACAACCACTTTAATGCTTCTCAGTTGCCTATTCCCTATTCTTATGCTGTTGGGTTCACTCTCCATTGTCTCCATAGTACCAGGGGGTCTCTTAGTGTCTCCAACTTCTGACACAGTAATGGTCGCCAAAGGTCTAGCAGAAGACAACCTCTTTTGGAGGAGGCTTTGAACCAATTATTTGTCACTAGTGTGACGCTCACAGCCCTCACCCTGGGAAGTGGGGGTACTTGGAGCCGGGTCAGATGTTTGGTGGGTTGTAGCCGTGGCCTGGACCCGTTCCGTGCCCAGAGCCGTCACATTTAAAAAGGGTGTAATGGGCTTTCAGAGTTGGTGTTAATCGAGTGGTTATATTGACTACGCCACCTGTGGTTTCTGGTGATTCCCCACCAGCGCTGCATTCAGTCCTCTGAGGCGGGATGTAGTGGCAGCAGCAGATGGTACTACTCCCCACAGGCGGAGCAGGGCCTCAGGGCAGAGGAAACAGGAGGATGGGAACTGTAGTGGGTGATGTGGTGCGGTGTCGTGCGGTGCCATGTTGCAATAAGAAACCGGAGGCCATAGGGGTAGTCTTCCAAGCTTTACTCACGGCAGAATGCACAGCTGCAAGGTTTCTACCTGCATCTCATGGCGTGCTGCGGCCACCAGGACCGGGGGTCCGACAACCTCCGGGTAGTTCCGGTGCTTTGGTCAGGACCCCGCACCAGAGTGTTTCTAGACTTTCCCACTAGGTCCTCTCCTGTCCGTATGTGGTGCGTGGACTAAGGCCGGGTCTCCCTCTGGACTATGCACAGAACAAGGGTACGGGTGGCGACTCCGCTCCGTCCGTTACCCGGTGGGATCCACTGAGCCTCCGGGCTTCTCCGACTAAGACTTGAAGTGACAGAGTCAGATAACGGGGGCCGGTACCCCTTTTTGCAGCAGGAATCTCTCTGACTAGGCCAGAATAGCGAGGACAGGTGGCATATACCGCTCCGTCTGCATCCCCCTGGGATCCTTTTGCCTGCGGAGCTTTACTCCTCCGCTCCCCTCCAGGCCTTCTTGGGTAGGGACCTTGACCGGGTAGAGACAGCCATTAACTCTTGCCCGCTCCTCGCCTCAAGGCCAGAGGACGAGGACCGTGTCCCCATCAACTGCAGGTTCACACAGAAAGCCACGTTCAGTGATGAAGATCACAATCAAAAGACCATCTGCCCAAGATGGCTGTTTATTAAATATGAATTTTTGTTATGTAACCTCTAAGTGTGTCCTCCACCCTCACCCACTACTAGGTTCCCCCTTACTTTGGTTCCCCCATCTCCACTTATCCCGGCTGGGGCAGCACCCTGGTGCCTATAAGCCCCCCTCAGGTGGGAGAGGTGTAGTGTTGGATGCAGGGGTGGGGTCCTGACAGCTGCACCATCCTTACCTCGAAGGAGAGATACCACACCTCATTAAAGAGACGCAGTACCCCTGTGGCGACCGAACCCTCAGGGGCGCCACACTAGTGTCTATTTTTTATGGGCTGATAACAAATAACCTGATAGACCTTATTGATTTGTCATGTGTGTACATCGATAGCAACAAAGATCATAATGAAATAATAAGTGCATGTCTACATGTTGTGCGTAGATGGAGGCAGGATCTCCTGGTGGATCCAAGGAACCCTAATACTATTCAACTGGAAGTTTAGAATTGATCTAGCTAAAGTTTCATCTGCTTGTTTCCCTTGATGGTCAAATATTGTTTTCCAACTTTAATTCAAAGCCATGAATAATTTTTCAATCTATTTTTTTAAATTTTGTAATAAAATGAAAAGAGAAAAAAACTTTCTTCTTCCATTGCTCAAAAGATCTTGAAGTCAGCCACCACCTGACGAGCGTCGAGGTACAGGATGACATTTCTTTGTAGATAGTGTAAATCACTGGTATCTCAATGCGTCAGATGTGTTTGCCACTATTTATATCTGCCTTATCTGGATGTGCGATATTGCACCTGTCCTAGCAATGTCACATATAATATTGAGTGTAACTTCAATAGCCGGATAATATCCAGCTATCTCCATGTAATCTGTATGTAGAGCATCACTTCATGCTTAGTCTGTCTGTCAAATGATTAATGGATTTATACAGTAACTGAACAAATATGAAGTTATCTGTGAATAATGAGGGTGCAGATTACTGCAAAAATACACACAAGAATTGGAATTTAGAACTAGGCCAAAAAATAGATGAGCCTGTCCAAGCATGGAAAATGCACATGACCAAAGTGATTGGACAACTTCTGCCCATAGTCCCTAATGAGCCTCCAGAGACCATCTTTATGGGCTTGGGTAGAAAACCTCTTTATCTGGTTGACTTGGCCATATAATCATTTAATTAGCTGTAGAAAATCCCTGTAGGGGGCATTGTGGGGAAAGCGAGCAAAGAGATGGCAACTTCCTTTTGGCAAAATTGGCTGCAATAAGAAAACATTTACAACACGAGTTTTTGCTTTGGACAACTACTACTTGTTAGAAGCTTGTGTTGTCAATAAGGTGATCACAAAGTGTACCTTGGTGGGATCCCTAGCGATCAGCTGTGGCGGACTAGCAGTAAATGTTCAATGTCTTCAATGTGATAGCTGCAAAATGAATTAGAATTATAGCTCAGTATGGCAAGGCTCGATAAAAGGTTAATATTGACTTTTAGGATTGCTACTTCCAGTAGTTGGCACTAGAGATCCTCTCCACTTCCTCTCTGGAGAGGCAATTTTCATATTTAAATTTCCAGAGGAGCATTGTATGGCCAATAAGTGTCCTTACACTAGCATGTTAGGCATGTTACTCTCCACAAGAAGAGATGTTACCCTTTAGACCACAGTCAGAGGCCTCTCATCTAGCCAAATCACATCTCTTGCTTTGCACTGAGGAGGGGAAAACATCCTGATACACATAAACCTAAAGAGATGTGTATGTAAGTTGGTGTGCATGTGCAACATGTAGGCTCATGTTCACACTGGCCACTAAATAGGCAAAACTTAAGTTAAAACAAAATGAGCAGAAATCCTGCAGTAAATAAATAAATATCAATAGTGCTTGAAAATAACATAGGGTACTTAGTTAACATAATTTTGATAAAAAAAAAACTTAAACGCCATCCCACCATGTCAAGGTGACCCTATTCGGGAGGGTCCTAACATCTAATATTAATACCTTACCATGTGTCAAATTACGTAAATGTGAATAAGGGCTGAGCAGGACCGAGGCCCCGACTAATGGACACCCAGCCATGGGGAGCTACAGTGCTGGCCAAAAGTATTGGCACCCCTGCAATTCTGTCAAATAATACTCAGTTTCTTCCTGAAAATGATTGCAATCACAAATTCTTTGGTATTATTCTCTTCATTTAATTTGTCTTCAATGAAAAAAACACAAAAAGAATTGTCCTAAAGCCAAATTGGATATAATTCCACACCAAACCTAAAAAAGGGGGTGGACAAAAGTATTGGCACCCTTTGAAAAATCATGTGATGCTTCTCTAATTCGTGTAATTAACAGCACCTGTAACTTACGTGTGGCACCTAACAGGTGTTGGCAATAACTAAATCACACTTGCAGCCAGTTAACATGGATTAAAGTTGACTCAACCTCTGTCCTGTGTCCTTGTGTGTACCACATTGAGCATGGAGAAAAGAAAGAAGACCAAAGAACTGTCTGAGGACTTGAGAAACCAAATTGTGAGGAAGCATGAGAAATCTCAAGGCTACAAATCCATCTCCAAAGACCTGAATGTTTCTGTGTCTTCAATGCGCAGTGTCATCAAGGAGTTTAAAGCCCATGGCACTGTGGCTAACCTCCCTAGATGTGGACGGAAAAGAAAAATTGACGAGAGATTTCAAAGCAAGATTGTGTGGACGGTGGATAAAGAACCTCGACTAACATCCAAACAAGTTCAAGGGCAGTCCGAGGGTACAACAGTGTCAACCCGTACTATCCGTCGACGTCTGAATGAAAAGGGATTGTATGGTAGGATACCCAGGAAGACCCCACTTCTTACCCCGAGACATAAAAAAGCCAGGCTGGAGTTTGCCAAAACTTACCTGAGAAAGAATAAAACATTTTGGAAGAATGTTCTCTGGTCAGATGAGACAAAAGTAGAGCTTTTTGGGAAAAAGCATCAACATAGAGTGTACAGGAAAAAAAAAGAGGCATTCAAAGAAAAGAACACGGTCCCTACAGTCAAACATGGCGGAGGTTCCCTGATGTTTTGGGGTTGCTTTGCTGCCTCTGGCACTGGACTGCTTGACCGTGTGCATGGCATTATGAAGTCTGAAGACTACCAACAAATTTTGCAGCATAATGTAGGGCCCAGTGTGAGAAAGCTGGGTCTCCCTCAGAGGTCATGGGTCTTCCAGCAGGACAATGACCCAAAACACACTTCCAAAAGCACTATAAAATGGTTTGAGAGAAAGCACTGGAGACTTCTAAGGTGGCCAGCAATGAGTCCAGACCTGAATCCCATAGAACACCTGTGGAGAGATCTCAAAATGGCAGTTTGGAGAAGGCACCCTTCAAATATCAGAGACCTGTAGCAGTTTGCTAAAGAAGAATGGTCTACAATTCCAGCAGAGCATTGTAAGAAACTCATTGATGGTTACCTCGAGTGGTTGTTCGCTGTTATTTTGGCTAAAGGTTGGGCAACCAAGTATTAGGCTGAGGGTGCCAATACTTTTGTCCGGCCCTTTTTTGGAGTTTTGTGTGAAATTATTAATGATTTGATTTTGGATTCATTCTCTTTTGTGTTTTTTCCTTGCAAGCAACTTAAATGAAGAGAATAATACCAAAGAATTTGTGATTGCAATCATTTTCAGGAAGAAAATGAGTATTATCTGACAGAATTGCAGGGGTGCCAATACTTTTGGCCAACACTGTATATAAACGTAATGTCCAGCCCAAAGAAAAGGGAGGCCAGGCACTTATTTGCACATTTGCAAAATCTTAAAACAAAAACCTAAAGAGATGAAGTGGAATATTTGTATTTGTGAAAACAAAAAGTTTTTTTTTACCTTTGGGAAAGATGCATTGAACTGTTTGGATACTCCAAGCGTGCAACGAGTGACTGTGCTTGGCTTGAACAGTCATTTTAAGCTTCCCAAAAACGGGAACATAGTGCACGTCAATGTAAAAACGACACTGCTGTGCATATTGTTCAGTCTTTTGATAATTCTTTTAACCTTTTCAGGGTTCAGAAACTGTGAAGTGGTTAAAAGCAGTAACACGATAACTTCTCGGGCAGTTTTCACTAGTCATAATTTTAAATAAAAAAATAAAATAAAAAAAATAAAGAGAAAAAGGAGTAAACAAAGGAATAAAAAAATAATTTTATTCATCATTGAATAAAAAACTGCTGTAGTACAAAATATGATAATGGGAAAATGGTGGCAAATGTAAAACCTCATGGGAAGTAAATGTGGGCAAAAGTGTATATTGTATACAATACTGACAAGATAATGCAGAATAATATTACAAATCTATCATGTATACATGGAGCTATAAATCCATATAGATAAATATATATGACGCGCCCCTGGGCCTGTGTCGCGCTGCGTTGCGCACGCGGGAGCTTACCCGGAGCCGGATCTGTTTAGGGTTGTAGTCTCGTGGCGGTGACCCGGTCCGTGCCCAGGGAGTCAAACTGGACGGCAGTCTGTTAGCGGTAGAAAATGGTTGATGACTACGCCACTCGTTGAATGCAGCCAGGGGGCTGCTGCTGCAGGGCAGACCGCTGAGGCCGGTGGAAGGATGGTGCAGCGTGATAGTATAACCCCCAACGGGAGGGGTATGGCCTCAGGGCAGCCGACGTGGATGATGGGGGTAGCAGGAACCACTCAGAGACGGTATGGTAGCGTTCAGGGTCTTTACTGGTAACAACGATAGACCCTCCCGGAGTACTTGCTAGCGAACGGGGCCTGGTCAGTCCTTGAGCAGATGGGATCTCCCCTGGCCAGGCGTAGTTGTAGGCCTCCCAAGCTGACTGTACTCTTCTGGCTACCTTGCTAGAAGCTGATGTAAGTAGCCCACGTCCCTGAGTGTACCGTGTGGTGCTCACCCGTATGGCCGGTGACTCGGGGCCTTCTAATGGCTTCCGCTCCACGATGGCGGTGCTGGTCCCACGCGTGTGACCGGGCCTTCGGGCTTCTGGGCCAGGGGACCTGAAATCCCCTGCCTGACGGATTCTGCTGCTGGGTAGAAGTTAGTCCCCACAGCCTCGGACTCCGGGTCCGGTAAAGAATCTTCTTAGTCAGGGCGAGCTCTTTAGCTGCCAGCCCCTGACTCCTTGTGACTCTGCTGCTTCCTATGCTGCTCTTGTCTCTACTCTTCCTGGACTCTCCAACTCTGCCTCAGCCCCGGGTTTATACAGGGGAAGTTCTTCCCCTCCCAAGGCTGGGCAGGAGGTGTGGCATGCACAGGATCCCTGACCAAAGGACCTCCCACCTGCTCTCAGACGTAATATCTCTATCACTGTGACAACCAGACCCCTGGGGTGTCACACTCCCCCCTAGTGAAATTTAGTACTCCGGGACTAAACACTTTTTAGAAAAATATAACAAGGTATATCAAAGAACAATAAAATACAATAAGGAAACACAATAAGATGGTCACGGATGTCCGCAACCGGGTGCAGTCTTTGAAGAAAAGCAAAGGTGTCCATTTCACCAACACAGGGAGACGTAACCAGGTAGGGGTCTGTCCTACCCCGAGTCCTTAACAGTCTCTAGTCCATCCTGGGTTACGCTCCAACTATATACAAAGGATTCCCGGCAAATCCACCGAAGACTCCTAAAAACAACTAGAAACACAAAATTACACACAAGCAACAATAAACAGGTAAACATTGTAAAACAACTTAAACATTTAGATCCTCCAACGTGCGGGTAACTGGCCTCTAGTGGCCCTAGTGGACCTACGGAGCTGACTGTCTGGCCCTGAACTACAGGGTGTAGGAGCTGTCAAGGGTAAACTGGGCAGCTGTCTACCGGCTCTTTGTCTCACTAGGGGTACGGCAGGCTCACTATAAGCAGAGGGTGGATTCTCCTGTTCCGCTTGGGTGGAGTCTTCTGCCTCCTGGACCGGCTGCTCTTCCAGCTCTACCCGTTGCTCCGTAGGTTCTTGGGATGATGGTTGGAGGAAGGTGAGTACGGGTACCACAACTGCACCATTGACTTGAGTCCAAGACCGAGGGAAGTCCCCGAGCACGGTACTAACCATATCTTCCCTTTCTTCCACGGGTCGATGGTCTTCCTGTTCCTCCTCAGGGTTCCTCAGTTGTTCGGGGCACTTCTTCAGGTGGTCCCGGGATACAATGGCTGTGGTTTCCCCTCCGTCTTTACTGATGGTACAGACCTTCGGGTTCTCGTGGCTTGAGGGCAGTACGGTGTACGGGTCCTTCTCCCACTGGTCGTCCAACTTGTGGAGCCGTCTCTTCCTCTTCAAGACCTGCTCTCCGGGTACCAGGGGAACAGCGGGAGCATACTGGTTGTAAGTCTTCTCTTGTCTTTCCCTAGCCTGACAGAGACTTCGCTCCACGCTCTCCTGTACTTTCCGGTACTGCTGCTGCCTCTCTGTGTCCCAGTCTGTTTCTGGTGAAGTGTCCTCGGGCGTCAGGACTCCCATTTCCAGGTCAACAGGTAACTTACCAGGTCTTGCCCTCATTAGGTAAGCCGGGGTACAGTTGGTGGAACCTACCGGGATGTGGTTGTATAGGTCCACCAGATCGGGCAACTTCTCAGGCCACAGACTGCGTTCTTCCAGGGGCAACGTTTTTAGAAGATCCATTACCACCTGGTTCATTTTCTCACAAAGTCCATTAGTTTGCGGATGGTAGGGTGTCGTCCTTATCTTCCGGCAGCCATACAGATTGCAGAATTCCTGGAAGACCTCCGCTTCAAAGGCAGGTCCCTGGTCCGTCAGCACTTGGTCCGGGTACCCGTGTGGACGGCAAAAGTGCTGCTGGAAGGCTCTAGCTGCTGTTCGAGCCGTTAAGTCCTTGACGGGGACGACAACCAGAAACCGGGAGTAATGATCCACGATGGTTAACGCGTAGACGTAGCCACTTCTGCTGGGGGTCAGTTTTACATGATCCAAGGCTACCAGTTCCAACGGTTGCCGGGTGACGATGGACTGCAGGGGAGTCTTCTGGCTGGCCCGGTCCTTCCTTCTCAGATTGCACGGGCCACAGTCTCTGCACCACTTCTCGATGGTTCCCCTCATGCCTACCCAGTGGAACCGCTCGCGCAGCAGGAACTCCAGCTTTTTCCACCCGAAGTGTCCAGCTCCGTCGTGGTATGCCTCCATCACCATGGCTGCGTCTCTTCGTGGCACCACTACTTGCCAGAGTAGTTCATGCGTCCTGGAGTTAACCATTCTGCGGCACAACTTCCCCTTGTAAAGGAACAGTCGACTCTTCTCTGCCCATAGTTGTTTGGCTTCCTCTGGAGCGTCTGATTCCAGGCTAGCCTCCGGGCGAGTCAGCATCTCCTTCACCAGTCGGACGGCAGGGTCGCTGTCTTGCGTTTCCGCCCAGTTGTAGTGAGGTAAGGGGTTCAACGTAGCAGCCTGCTTACTCCTTACCCGGTGGGAATACTGGATAGTCCCATGACGGTGGAACGCAGGGAGTTCAACTTCTTCCAGTCCCTCCGGATCTTCTCCTCCGTCCGGCAGGTTGGGCATCCTGGACAGGGCGTCCGCGTTGGTATTGGAGCGCCCTGCCCGGTATTTAATTGTGAACTCGTAGTTGGACAGACGGGCCATCCACCTCTGCTCCAGGGCACCGAGTCTTGCTGTGTCCAGGTGTGTCAGCGGGTTGTTATCCGTGTATACGGTGAACCGGGAAGAAGCGAGGTAATGCTTAAAGCGCTCGGTGACTGCCCATACCACGGCCAGGAACTCTAGCTTAAATGAGCTATAATTCTCGGGATTCCTTTCGGTGGGTCGCAGTTTTCGGCTGGCATAGGCGATTACTCGCTCTTTCCCCTGCTGAATCTGGGACAGTACGGCTCCTAGCCCGACGTTACTGGCGTCGGTGTAGAGGATGAAGGGCTGGCTATAGTCCGGATACGCCAAGATTTCATCCCCCGTGAGGGCCATCTTCAGCTGGCGGAAGGACTCTTCCTCTAGCTCTTCCCATTTGAAGGGCGGCTTCTGGTTCTTGGCCTTCCGGGACTGGCCTATCAGGAGGTCCTGCATAGGCGCCGCCTTTTTGGTGAAACCGGGAATAAACCTTCGGTAGTAGCCTACCAACCCTAGGAACTGCCGCACTTCTTTTACGCTGGAAGGGCTTGGCCATCCTTTGATTGCGGTGATCTTATCGGGGTCGGGAGCCACTCCGTCAGCGCTCACCACGTGTCCCAGGTATTGCACCTTTGGTTTCAGGAGGTGACACTTGGAGGGTTTCACCTTTAGGCCGTAACTCGCCAGAGCTTCGAACACCTCCGCCAGGTGTTTCAGGTGGTCCTCATAAGTTTTGGAGTATACGATGACATCGTCCAGGTACAACAGGACCGTCTCGAAGTTTCTGTGGCCCAGACAGCACTCCATTAATCGTTGGAAGGTTCCTGGGGCGTTGCAGAGTCCGAACGGCATGCAGGTGAACTCGCTAAGTCCCATCGGGGTGGTGAATGCGGTCTTCTCCCGGTCCGCCTCTGCTACAGGAACCTGCCAGTACCCGCTAGTGAGATCCAAGGTAGAGAAGAAGTTAGCAGATCTTAAAGCAGCCAATGACTCCTCTACCCTTGGTAAGGGGTACGCATCCTTGTGTGTGATACGGTTGATTTTCCGGTAATCTACACACATCCTCATGGTGTTGTCTTTCTTTTTGACTAAAACTAGTGGGGCTGCCCAGGGGCTACAGCTATCCCGGATTACCCCAGCCTCCTTCATGTCTCTAAGCATCCCCTTGGCGTGTTGGTAATGTGCAGGGGGTACGGGTCGATACCTCTCTTTTATGGGAGGATGATCTCCCGTGGGGATGCGGTGTTCTACCCCCTTGACTCGCCCGAAGTCTAACGGGTGTTTACTAAACACTCTCTCATACTCTTGAACCACCCGATAGACTCCTTGTTTCTGGTGTGAGGGAGTGGAGTCAGTACCCAGATGTAGTTGCTGACACCAGTCCTCCATGTCTTTCTTAGAGCCGTTACCTTCCTCCGGGTGAGATGGAGGCAAGGGTTCCACAGATTGTATAGAATTTTGATTAGTGGTATATAATTTGGCTAGCGTGGCATACCGGGGCAGGTACACTTCCCTCTCCCCGATATTTATTATGCGAACGGGCACCCTCCCATGGCGTACATTGACCACCCCCCGTGCTGTCAAAATGGTGGGCCTACTGTCTGAGTAAACTGGTTCTACCATTGCCTGGTAATCTCTACCTCTCAGACCAATAGCTGCCCGGCACCAAATCATCATTTCACTTTTTGGGGGCATGGCAATAGGAAAAGGGTCACACATTCTTACGCTACCAATCTCACCGCCGGAGAGTTCCACTTGTTGCCGTTGCATCAGTGCCCGGATCTCTTTCTGGAGCACCCGCTGCTCGCCGGAGCTGGCATTCTTGGCAACCTGCTGTAAAAGGAAAATCACCTCTGCAAGACAATTTTCAATTACATTAGTTCCTAGAGTTATTTTTGGGTGACTCTCATGTTTGTCAATATCTACAATGATCAGTCCCTGTGCGGCCAGTTCGACTCTACCAATTTTGATGGTCACCTCTTTAAATCCGATCTGTGGCACGGGCTGACCATTGCTGGCGATGATACTCAAGTCGTCGTCAGGGTAGCGGGTAATATCCGAGTCATTCCAGTACTGCTTGAAGAGCACGTACGGGATGGTGGTGACCTGTGACCCGGTGTCCAGTAGGGCACTCATGGGAATGCCATCCAGTACCACAGGCAAGACTGGACGTCCTCCCACATATCTGTCGCGCCAGTTCGATGGGCCTGGTGATCTTTTTCCTGGGGGTTGGCCCTCTACCCCAGGTTGTGCCCGTTTAAAGAACAGTACCTTTCCATATGTCCGGGTTGATTGCAGCGGCGGCAGATGGGTCGTCCGTCCTCGCTGTATCGGTCACTGGGTCTTCCTCTGGCCGGTGGGGTCCTCCTTGGTCGACGCCACGGGATGTCCTCCGGTCCGGATGCCAGCTGGATCTTCCCTGGAGTGGAAACCTGTAAAGACTGCACAGTTCGGGTTAGCGCAGCAACGCTTTTAGCTAGCTCTTGGACCTGATGGTGTAGGTCTGGAGCCGGGTCATTGTCCAAAGCCTGCGCATCAGCTCCCACAGGCCCTGCTGACAAGGGCGCCGCCTCCTGGTAGTAAGTGGTAGTGGGGCGTCTGTGGGTCACAACGCCACCTGGTGCCGGTTCTCGGAGCACCCGGATGGCTCTGTCCTTGAACTGTGCAAATTCTAGATGAGGGTCCTGTAAGGCCATTGCCCACAACTGGGTGCGGTGGGCATTGCAATATAAACCCTCTATAAATTGTTCGGTCAACAGCCTGTCCTCGTTTCCCACTCCATTAGGGTCGGTCTGCTTAATGGCCCTCAGGGCCTCTTGTAGGTTGAGTGCATAGTCCCTTATACTCTCATGCACTCGCTGCTTGCACCCGTAGAATCTAAGTTTAATCTCGGCTGAGGTGCGGGTATCAAAGGTGTCCTTCAGCCGGGTTAGTATCCCTGCGACAGTCTTCCTCCCAGGTGGCCAGGATTTTACTTCCCTTTTGGCTGCCCCAGTTAGTTGGGCCACCAGGATGCTCACTTTTTGCTCTTCTGTGAGGGGGTACACCTGGAAGAGGCTATCCAGCTTTTCTCTAAAGTCATGCAGGGTATGTGACTCCCCTGAGTACTGGGGTAGCCAAGCTGCTCCCGGGATATAGGGCATGGTGAAGGGCATAACTGCAACAGCGGTAGCGCTGGCGGGGGTTGAGGCAGTGGAGCTCTCCTCCGTATCCGACATCTTCCTCCCCCCTAGTGGACCGTGGCCTACCTTGCGATGATCCTGTTCCGTAGGCCGCGGCTCCGCAGTGGATCGTCAGGGTTGAGGACCTTCCGTCGCGCTCCTGTGACGTCGGCGTCTGCTGGGCTCCTTCCAGGACCTTACGCAACGTCCGGACGTGAGGCGGGGCTTCAGTTCTCGCGCGCTTTCGGAGTCCACGCCCTCTTCTTCCCGCGCGGCGTCCTCAAGATGGCGTCCAATGGCGGGAAAACTCCACGGATGGCGGGAAGAAGGCTGAAGATGGCGCCGGATGGCGGGAAACTTCACCGATGGCGGGAAGAAGGCTGAAGATGGCGCCGGATGGCGGGAATCTTCACCGATGGCGGGAATCTTCACCACTGGTAAGTTTGAACAGTCTTTGCTTTTCAGGCACGCAGTACCCGGTGGTTGCGGGCACGTGATCCTGCCGACTACGCCAAAGTTGACGCGCCCCTGGGCCTGTGTCGCGCTGCGTTGCGCACGCGGGAGCTTACCCGGAGCCGGATCTGTTTAGGGTTGTAGTCTCGTGGCGGTGACCCGGTCCGTGCCCAGGGAGTCAAACTGGACGGCAGTCTGTTAGCGGTAGAAAATGGTTGATGACTACGCCACCCGTTGAATGCAGCCAGGGGGCTGCTGCTGCAGGGCAGACCGCTGAGGCCGGTGGAAGGATGGTGCAGCGTGATAGTATAACCCCCAACGGGAGGGGTATGGCCTCAGGGCAGCCGACGTGGATGATGGGGGTAGCAGGAACCACTCAGAGACGGTATGGTAGCGTTCAGGGTCTTTACTGGTAACAACGATAGACCCTCCCGGAGTACTTGCTAGCGAACGGGGCCTGGTCAGTCCTTGAGCAGATGGGATCTCCCCTGGCCAGGCGTAGTTGTAGGCCTCCCAAGCTGACTGTACTCTTCTGGCTACCTTGCTAGAAGCTGATGTAAGTAGCCCACGTCCCTGAGTGTACCGTGTGGTGCTCACCCGTATGGCCGGTGACTCGGGGCCTTCTAATGGCTTCCGCTCCACGATGGCGGTGCTGGTCCCACGCGTGTGACCGGGCCTTCGGGCTTCTGGGCCAGGGGACCTGAAATCCCCTGCCTGACGGATTCTGCTGCTGGGTAGAAGTTAGTCCCCACAGCCTCGGACTCCGGGTCCGGTAAAGAATCTTCTTAGTCAGGGCGAGCTCTTTAGCTGCCAGCCCCTGACTCCTTGTGACTCTGCTGCTTCCTATGCTGCTCTTGTCTCTACTCTTCCTGGACTCTCCAACTCTGCCTCAGCCCCGGGTTTATACAGGGGAAGTTCTTCCCCTCCCAAGGCTGGGCAGGAGGTGTGGCATGCACAGGATCCCTGACCAAAGGACCTCCCACCTGCTCTCAGACGTAATATCTCTATCACTGTGACAACCAGACCCCTGGGGTGTCACATATACAGTATACACAGGGGTGGATTAAGAGTAGCAAGGGCCCCGGGCAGTTTAGAAGGCGCCCCCCCCCCACACACACACACCTGATGTATAACATGTCACATGATCCCCTGTGATAGATCATGTGATAGTTCACGTGAAATTAATTTGGCACAATATTAATTATAATAATTTTTTTTAGGCTGTGTGCCCACTATGCGTTTTTTAAGCAATTCCGCTGCAGAAACACTTAAAAAAACGCTTGGTAGAAGGTCTGCCATGTTCCCCAATGATAATCCGCATGTGCTGTGCACATGCTGCGGAAATTTCCGCTGCGGATTATCATTGCGGAAAAATCCGCAGCACTACCAATTATTTTGCGGAAGCGCGGCGTTTTCGCCGCCATTGACTTGTATTGGAACGCATGGAATCTGCATCACTGAATCTGTACATGCAGAATCCATGCGTTTCAATGTGCGGATGGTACCCGGACCCGGGTACCATAGAACCTGTAAAAAAAGAATAAAATAAAAAATAAATATTATACTTACCTTCTGATGGCCCCCGGTGTCTTTATCCGATGCGTCCTGGCTGCCGGCAGCTCACAACGGTCATCAGAAGGTAAGAATATTTATGTTTTATTTTTTACCATTCTTTTACGATCACACTATATAAATCCATGATGGTTGCATGGATTTATATAGTGTGACCAAGTTGTCAAGCACTTTCCAAGTGATGCTAAAATCGCTTGGAAAGCGCTTGTCAACCCGCATGCAGAAATGCATGTGAAGAACGCTTCACATCAGCAAGTCCCTGGCAGGAAAAACGCATGGACAATCCGCATGTACAATCCGCATGCATTTTTTTCTGCCAGGGAGATGCAGAAATGCTCAGGAAAAAATCCGGAGCATTTCCGCACGTAGCCATCTATACACAGCAGGAGGCCGCACGTAGCCATCTATACACAGCGGGAGGCCGCTCGTAGCCATCTATACAGTGCGGGATGCCACACGTAGCCATCAGTACACAGCGGGAGGCCGCACGTAGCCATCTATACACAGCGGGAGGCCGCTCGTAGCCATCTATACACAGTGGGATGCCACATGTAGCCATCTATACACAGCGGGAGGCCGCCGTAGCCATCTATACACAGCGGGAGGCCGCACGGCACCATCTATACACACTCACACACACATTCACACACACACACACTCTCACACACTCACCATCCCCTGGCTCCAGTCCTCCTGCTCCTCTCCGATGCAGCAGTACAGGCCAGGCACGCACTGCGTGACGTCACAGCTAGGAGACACGGCCGCGCACAGGGCCGTATCTCCTAGCTGTGACGCGGCCGGGCCAGCACAGGGAAGTTAACAGCTGCCCGGCCGAAGAAGAAGTAGCGGCCGTGCGCCGCTGCTGGGGGAGCGGTCCGGGGCCCCCCACCCGCCACTGTCTGCCAGTATGTGCCGCGGCGCCACACATATAATGAGGGCAATCTGGCCATAGATACCCCGGGGCCCCAGGCGGTAGCCCAGATTGCGTTCATTATAATCCGCCTAGGAGTATACATATATATATATATATATATATATATATATATATATATATATATATATGTAGTTAATGCAAAATGTATAAACAATAATTGAATTTAGATATAAATATCTCATATATATTATCTCTAACAACTGTTATAATGCAATACTATGCATGCAAAAAACGCTATGGGATCTACAATAACAATTATTGCTGAAATGCACTGGAATAGAGATGAATGCATGCCAAGGTAAATGTACATCAATGTATGTCACCTAATGTGAATGACAAGTCACATCACAGTCTGATACATATCAAAGAGTAAGTGCAATTATATAAATGACAAATCTCATACATATTATGATTGTTAGCTACATGAAATTGAAATTAGGAATAATACATAATATAGAGGGTAATTATAGCGCCACCTATTGGAAGCAACAATCCTACAATTCACAATCGACTCTTTAACGAGTAGTGAAATATGACTTAGGATAAAAGCCAAATCAAAATCTCAATTTACAGAAACTGTGTTTCGGGCTGTTGGCCCTCGTCAGTGCAAAGTATGAGAACTGATTTGGCTAGGTGAGAGGCTCTTGACATATATGGCTGGAATCGTGCAGTTACTGTCTGATACATGCTGCCTGTGACTCGGGCAGCATGTATCAGCTGTCAGATTCCTTATAAAGACGTTGTATGCACATACCCTAAAGGAGATGTGTTTTTAGACAGGCTCTTTGTAGAGATCGATACTGCAGCAGTGTAAAAATCTTACCATGGTAAATCAAGATAATTTATGAGGGAATATTCACATGTTGTTTTTTAGGGGGGGAGAGGGGAGTTGAGGCAGACAAATGTGACATAGTCTCCAGAGAGATCCACATCAGGAATCCATGTGGTTTTTGATGAGCTTTTGAGATCTGATATGCTTTTTTGACGTTTTTTGACATGGTATTTTTTTGCCACACATTTTTTGCAGCCTTTTAACTTGACAGTGTCAACTTTTGAGTGCATTTTACAAGGGATCTGTATAAAAGAAGTGACGTATTACTTATTTTTTTCTATAGCGAGGTTTTAAAAAATTAATCAGAAAAAAACCTCACAAAAAATTCTTTATGATCACTAATGTGGATTTCCCCATTGAAATCAAGAGTATTGAAAGAATATTAAAATTGTTTTTCTTGTGTGTATTTTGCTCCAAAATTCTAATAAAAAACCTATGTGTGAACAGCCTCTAACCTAGGATCTCAACCTGTGATATGTGTTCCCCCAGGTACTTTAGTGGGTACCTGCACCGCTCTTGTGCAGCACAGAGTGTGATCATAGCCTTTGGGGTACTTTTATTATTACTTTAGTTAGTGGATAGGATAATTTAGTTAGATGGTAAAACTATAGAGCAGTTTTATGGACTGTTGACCAGCCCTGGTTATTATAGAGCAGTGTTTCTAAGCCAGCTGGGCTGGTCAACAGTCCATAAAACTGTTCTCTCTAGTTTTACCATAATACTCTGTTTTATGTCTTGTAATATATTTTTATAGATATTATCCCACTCAGCCATGGAGAAGTTTAATCTCCCATTACTTGAGGCTGTGAAGTTTAGATAAGTGCCGTTGGAGATTTGCTGGAGTGCGCTTCTTAAACTGCAGAAGAAGTCGCTTTATTAACATTGCTATTATTTTTTTTATCCTTTACTATCATAAAAGTTTTAATGCAAAAGTGGAGATATTTCATTTTTTGCTTCCATGCTGTGAAGTCAGAATGTTACCTTACCACAAGTAAATCCCCCACCATGATGCTTAACTCTGCTATCTATAGAAAAACAGACACGTAGACAGAACAGACCTCTCTATATCAGACCGCACTATGGTTAATGTACAGTTGCGCTCAAAATTTTACATACCCTGGCAGAATTTTTCCTTTCTTGTTCTTGTTTCAGAGAATATGAATGATAACAAAAAAACTTTTTCTCCACTCATGGTTATTGGTTGGGTGAAGCCATTTATTGTCAAACTACTGTGTTTTCTCTTTTTAAATCTTAATGACAACCAAAAACATCCAAATGACCCAGATAAAAAGTTCACATACCCCAGTTCTTAATACCGTGTATTGCCCCCTCTAACATCAATGACAGCTTGAAGTCTTTTGTGGTAGTTGTGGATGAGGTTCTTTAATTTCTCAGATAGTAAAGCTGCCCATTCTTCTTGGCAAAAAGCCTCCAGCTCCTGTAAATTCCTGGGCTGTCTAGCATGAACTGCGCACTTGAGATCTCCCCAGAATGGCTCAATGATATTGAGGTCAGGAGACTGAGATGGCCACTCCAGAACCTTCACTTTGTTCTGCTGTAGCCAATGACAGGTTGACTTGACCTTGTGTTTTGGATCGTTGTCATGTTGGAATGTCCAATACGTCCCATACGCAGCTTCAGGTCTGATGAGTGCAAATTTGCCTCCAGTATTTGCTGATAATGTGCTGCATTCATTTTTCCTTCAACTTTTACCAAGTTTCCTGTGCCTTTGTAGCTCACATATTCCCAAAACATCAGCGATCCACCTCCGTGCTTTACTGTAGGAATGGTGTTCCTTTCATCATAGGCCTTATTGACCTCTCTCCAAATGTAACGTTTATGGTTGTGGCCAAAAAGTTCAATTTTGGTCTCATCACTCCAAATTACCTTGTTACAGAAGTTTTGAGGCTTGTCTCTGTGCTGTTTGGCGTATTGTAGGCAAGATACTTTGTGGCATTTGCGCAGTAATGGCTTTCTTCTGGCGACTCGACCATGCAGCCCATTTTTCTTCAAGTGCCTCCTTATTATGCATCTTGAGACAGCCACACTGCTAGTTTTCAGAGTCCTGAATTTCAGCTGATGTTATTTGTGGGTTTTCCTTTCCATCCCGAACAATTTTCCTGGCAGTTGTGGCCGAAATCTTTGTTGGTCTACTTGACCATGGTTTGGTTTTTTACAGAGCCCATGATTTTCCATTTGTTAATCACAGTTTGAACGCTGCTGACTGGCATTATCAATTCCTTGGAAAAATTTTTGTATCCCTTTCCTGTGTTATACAGTTCAACTACCTTTTCCCGTAGATCCGTTGATAATCCTTTTGCTTTCCCATGACTCACAATCCAGAAACGTCATTGGCTGGATGAAAGATGCAAGAGTCTGTCTGGATCCCAGAAACTCACTCAGCTTTTATGCACACACACTGATTACAAGCAAACAGGTCACAGGTGAGGATGTTACCTTTAGTAATCATTCAAACCCATTTGTGTCAAATTCTGTGCATGTTATCAGGCCAAAATCACCAGGGTATGTGAACTTTTGATCAGGGTCATTTGGATGTTTTTGGTTGTCATTAAGATTTAAAAAGAGAAAACACAGTAGTTTGACAATAAATGGCTTCACCCAACCAATAACCATGAGTGGAGAAAAAGTTTTTTTGTTATCATTCATATTCTCTGAAACAAGGCCAAGAAAGGAAAAATTCTGCCAGGGTATGTAAACTTTTGAGCACAACTGTATAACCCTACATAATGATATTACAGTAGATATTAAGCCGTAACCTTCAAATATTGTACCGGCTATTACTGTTAAAGGGGTTTTCTGGCTGCAATTTGTTACTCTGCAGAGTCACTGAGCTTACTGATTCGCTGCAGCGGTGACAACATGGCGTCAGTACTGCAGACATAAACAGACAACGTGAGCAGACTTTAAACTGGACCTGGGGAGGGTAAGTAATGCTCAATTTATTTTTTAAAACAAATTGCTGCCATGAGGACAGGGTTATTTTGGTTGAAGCCCATTACCACGATAGACCACCAGAGATAGTAACTCTTAAACTGCTCCACACCACAAGAGACTACAGGAATCTGATCACTAACCCCTAAACAACCCAATGAAAAAGAATGTGATTTTTGGTAGGGATGAGCGGACCCGAACTTAAAAGGTCGAGAAAGAGATTTTTTTTGGTCCAAAAGTCAGGGTCCCCATTGTTTTCAAAGGGGTTCGGGTTCAAGTTCAGGTACAGTTCTGGTACCCGAACAGAACTTTTGAAAAATGTTCAGGTCGGGTACCAGAACCCAAACTTCCATGGGTCTGCTCATTCCTAATATTTGGTAAAGGAGACACTTTGTTGTCAAAAGTGGTGGACACAAAAGGAAGAGGGCCCCTGTGAAAGAACAGTATATGGGTCCCTCTTTGTGCCTGTGACAGAACCTTCTTGCTCTTTTAAAGGTTAAAGTGGGCCCACTACCTCTTGGGACCCTGTGTGACTGCATTCGTTGCACTAATGATACAGTAAGTCCGTCCTTTGTCAACACTTTGGGCATCAACGAAGTTGGAAACCACCATTTAAAAATTCTTCATTTAAATCTGAATTGTGGAAGACTTGAACTGCTTTTTGGGTACTTTTAAGTATCTATGATCAAGGTATAAAGTGAACTCATTACACTCTAACAGGACTGAAATATTGTTTTATGCCCTGTATAGGGCTGATGACTTCTCAATTTGGTGTTCTCTGAATCTTCCTACTGATTATCCCCAGCAAAGGTGGAATGAGTTGGCAAAAGGAGCATCCATTCTTGCTGACACGGTCACTATTGACTGTGGCATCTAGAGCATTAAAATTAAGAGAATAAGGTTCTTCTCATGAATCTCTGCAATTTCATCAGGAGTTTAGCCTTGTACAATCCAAATTTAAAAATTTGAACAGTGTGTAAAATGTAAAGAAAACAAGAATTTAAAGATTTGGAAATCTCCCTGGGCTGTGTCCCACCATTGTGTAGCATCCCATTTTTTTCACAATAGTCTGTAAATGTCTGGGAAGTGAGGAGACAATTGCTGGCGTTTTGGGAGAGGAATGTTGTCCCATTCTTGTCTAATGTAGTATTCTCAATGCTTTTTTGTATCATAATGTGCCATTTTCTATTGGTGACAGGTCCGGACTGCAAGCGGCCGGTTCATCACCCGAACTCTTCCTCTCCGGAGCCATGCTGATGTGATGGATGCAGTATATGATTTAGCATTGTCATAGACGTTGTCTGGATGGAGTAGATGTTGTTCTAACACCTCTAAATAATGCTCAGCATTGATGGCGCCTCTCATGTGTAATCTGCCCCTGTCATAGGCACTAATGCAGCTCCAACCAGCTGGATCGTCCCTCTCCTCAATAACAAGCTGGATGGTCCCTCTACTCAAAAACAAGCTGGATGGTGCCTCTCGTCAATAGCAAGCTGGATGGTCCCTCTCCTCAATAACACGCTGGATGGTCCCTGTCTTCAATAACAAGCTGGATGGTCCCTCGCTTCAATAACAAGCTGGATGGTCCCTCTCATCGATAACAAGCTGGATGGTCCCTCTCCTCTGGAGTCCTCAGGACACGGCGTCTGTGGTTTCCATAAAGAATTTCACATTTTGATTCTTCTGATCACAGAACAGTTTTCCATTTTGCCTCAGTCCATTTTACATGAAATTTGGCCCAGAGAAGACGGCAGTGTTTCTGTATTGTGTTGATATAGGGCTTCTTCTTTACATGATAGATCTTTATCTTGCATTTGTGGATTGCATGGTGAACCGTGTTCACAATGATTTCTGGAAGTATTCCTAAGCATATACAGTGATTTGCATGCCCGATTCATTCCTGTTTTTAATGCAGTGTCGACTGAGGGCCCATAGATCACGAGCATCAAATATTGATGGTCTTGTCCCTTGTGCACATGGATTTCTCCAGAATCTCTGAATCTTTTGATGATATTATGTACTGCAGATGATGGGATATTCAAAGTCTTTGCAATTTTAAGTTGAGGAACATTTTTCTGAAATTGTTCCACAAATATTAGATGCAGTTGTTCACAGATTGGTGACCTCTGACCATCTTTGCTTCTGAGAGACTCTGCCTCTCTAACATGCTCTTTTTACCCCCAGACATATAACTTAACATACCAATTTGAGGTCAGCAAAAAATAGGTACTAAACATATAAATGTTATAAATACTAAAATAATTAATATGCCCTACAAGGAAAAGATATATATGGTCAAATAATATGAAAAATATCTCAATCTTTATTAGTAATATGTTAAACAAAGGTTAAAAAACAAGAAAAACATCTGAAAAATGGCAACAAGAACAGCAGTAGGAGACAACAAAGTCATGACTGGTGAAAATGATGTATGATCTTGGAGTTTGGAATACAGATTATATAAAAAAGAAAGTGAAATCAAGGGTCAAAAACTCCATACAAAAATAGATCAATTACTGATGAGGTCATAAAAGGTTTAAAGGATGTTCTGAATGCAGAAATGACAATACATACAATAGGTCAGGGGCGGAACTACCGCCCGTGCAGCCGGTTCATTGAACGGGGGCCCCGAGGGAGAGGGGGCCCCTTCAGCCTCCAGCAGGGCCGCCATCAGGGCATGACTGCCCTGACTCCAGTATGGGGCCCAGCCGGTAGGGGCCCCCTTGGGGGCCCCCCTCTTGTGCGTCTCTCTCCTCATGGGGCCCCCGGCCCCATGCTAAGCGCCGGGGCCGGAACATCTCAGCGCTGCGCTGCTGCGGCAGCGCTTTCATGACTCCCCTGACTTCCGGTCATGTGACGGCACCGTCACATGACCGGAAGTCAGGAGAACCTGGTGTCATCGATTTGGACGAGCGCCAGGATTCTGCAGGGATCGCATGGGGGTAAGTATAACAAGTTTTTTTTTTTTTTTAAATACAATTTACTAGGAGTGGGGGAATGGGAGGTGCACATGTGGGGGAGGGGAATGAGAGAGGTGCACATGTGGGGGAGGGGGATGAGAGAGGTGCACATGTGGGGGAGGGGGATGAGAGAGGTGCACATGTGGGGGAGGGGAATGAGAGAGGTGCACATGTGGGGGAGGGGGATGAGAGAGGTGCACATGTGGGGGAGGGGGATGAGAGAGGTGCACATGTGGGGGAGGGGGATGAGAGAGGTGCACATGTGGGGGAGGGGGATGAGAGAGGTGCACATGTGGGGGAGGGGGATGAGAGAGGTGCACATGTGGGGGAGGGGGATGAGAGAGGGGCACATGTGGGGGAGGGGGATGAGAGAGGGGCACATGGGGGGGTGAGAGCTGCACATGGGGGAATTGGGAGAAAATGAGCTGCACATGGGGGAATTGGGAGTAGGGGGATAATGAGCTGCACATAATGAATGTGGGGTGGGGGACAGTAAATGATAAATGATGATGGGGTGGGGAGAGCAGGACATGATATAATGAATTGGGGCAGGGGGTGCATGTAAATAATGAATGCGGGGAGCAGGAAGTATAGAGTAGGGGGCGTTGCGGATGCAGGAGTGTAACTGGTAACAAATTGGCGGAAAGAGTAGAGGTTCTAATTAAATTATATATTAAGTGCCTATTTACAGTTAATGGGGGCACCGTGGTGGATTACAATTTATATTTGGAATGGTAGGTTGTATAATAACTAACCATATATTGATGGTGGATACACGTCTGTATTCAGCTGCGTAATGTAGAAGTTGGGGAATGTGCTCTAGATAACTGTGTTATTTTATGCAGAGACGAGTCCTGGCTGGAAGACGTAATGGCGGTCTGTGCTGGATGAAGGAGAAAAGCGTAGCTGAAGGACTTCACCTAGAGACGTCACCAGTGAGTCAGTGTATTACATGTACACTTACACTATATACTATGTACCGGGCTCCTGTGTATAATGTCACTGGTGATCACTGTATTACCTGTACACTGACACTATATACAGAGCTCCTGTGTATAATGTCACTGGTGATCACTAGATTACCTGGACACTTACATTATACATACCATGTATAGAGCTCCCGTGCATAATGACACTTATGGTAATATTAGTAATGTGGTGGTAATATTAGTAATGTGGTGGTAATATGTGGTCTGGTCATGGTGTGGCAGTTTTTCCCCCTTCTGTGTGGTATTATTCGGTCACTATGTTGTGGTAATATGTGGTCTGGTCATGGTGTGGCGGTATTCCCTGTATGTGGTATTATTGGTCATTTTAAAAAAAAATGTATATGACACATTCCCTTAAAGAAAACTAAATAAAAATATATCTAAAAAGAGTATTGGATATTTTAAGAAAATTTTAATAGGTTAGAGTAGGGCCCTGCCAGAAGAGTCTACCTTATCGTGGTGGCGGCTTTAAAAATCTTTTGGCCAAAACAAAAGCTGATGGCTATGCATGTGGCACCGTCTGGTGGCAGCGACGTGGACGAGCGCCAGGATTCTGCAGGGATCGCATGGGGGTAAGTATAACAAGTTTTATTTGTTTTAAATACAAGTAGTTAACTAGGAGTGGGGGGGATGAGAGATGCACATGGGGGGGGATGAGAGATGCACATGGGGGGGATGAGAGATGCACATGGGGGGGGTTGAGAGATGCACATGGGGGGGATGAGAGCTGCACATGGGGGGGATGAGAGCTGCACATGGGGGGGATGAGAGCTGCACATGGGGGGGATGAGAGCTGCACATGGGGGGGATGAGAGCTGCACATGGGGGGGCGAGAGATGCACATGGGGGGGGTTATGTTTAGATAACTTTGTTGCCTTATGAAGCGCAGGGGGGGGGGGCCCAAAAAATTTCTTGCACAGGGGCCCACTACAGTCTGTGTCCGCCCCTGCAATAGGTAATTATAACCAATTCATTAAAGAAATCCAGAGTACATGATAAAGGATGTAAAATAATAATAAACTAGTTGATTTGATCAAATGTCCCGATTACAGACTCCAAAGAAGTAATTATAATAAGATAACGCGGAATAGAGGAAGTATTCAGAAGTCACAAATGATAATAAATATAATGGATAATTATGGCCATTTCATTGAAGAAGTCCACACAAACCAGTGAGAGGTATCATAAATTCATTAGTAATGATAGAATATATTAATAATGATGATACATTTAACAGACCCCAAAGGAATTGAAATGAGAATCAACAAGTCACAAGATTCAGGAGAATAGATGGATCACCCATGGTTATCTCCTCCGGCCGGAATGGCGCCAGCCATTCACTTAGTACAAAATTGATCCTCCAGCTGTTTTTCATTAGTACCAGTTACTTTTTTAGGCTTTTGTTAACCCTGTTTTTTGAGATGTGTCGCTGCCATCAATTTCTAAATCAGTTAATATTTTTAAATGAAATGGAAAAATGTCCAACGTTCCTCTTCTGATCTTGATCAATGATCTGCTATGACTAACATATGGCGATTAAAGATTACCAAATCTTTGCGTTCTTACTTTCTGTATATATTACACAGCTTCCCAACTTTTTTTGGAATTGGGGTTGTATGTCAACAAATCGTGCATCAAATTGTGCAGGTACAGAGGAAGTATTGACATGATGGGTATATACATAATGGAGGATTAACCCCTTAATGACATATGACCTATATTTAAGCCATATGTCGTGTCCCTAACTCTGATGTGGGCTTACACGCCGAGCCCACATTTTTCCCGACACATGATAGCTGATTTAATCAACCATCATGTGCCTTTAACCTTCAAATCCCACTGTCAATCTCTGATAGCGTGATTTAAAATGCACCAACAGGGGTGCGCGGCATTGCACGCTTATATCGGTGCGTCCGTGATGTGATCGCGGGGCGCCGATAGGTTGTCATGACGGCCGAGGGTCTGCTGATGACCCCCATGCCTGTTATTACGATACTCCTGTGATTGCCAGCTCGTGGTCGGCGTTCATAAGAGATTGTGATTTCTGCTATACATAGCACAGGTGATCGGATGATCGCAGCGTCAAGTCTCCTAAGGGGACTATTAAAGAAGCCCTCCTTCCATCAAAGTTTTTATCCTCTTAATATATTGCAGTCATGATATCATATAGCATGGTGTACTTATAATTGTTTATGTTGCCATCCTACCCAAATAATTTTTCTCTTTTCCATTAGGTCTATGACATCACATAAATAAAAACAGACTAGCTAAATCCTTCTAAGCTCTATGTAGAAGTGTGGCGCCCCTGAGGGTTCGGTCGCCACAAGGGGGGATACTGCAGCCTGTCAGCAGGTGTAGTGTCTCCTCACCCAGATAAGGAAGGTGCACTGGTCAGGACCCTGAATCTACATTCAACACTACACACTCCTGACCTATGGGAGGCAAGTATGCACCATAGTGCTGCCTCAGCAGGATCACGAGTGGGGGGGAACCAAAAGTTAGGGGAACCATGTAGTGGGTGAAGGGTAGAACACAGTTTTAGTTTGCACACATAGTTTCATATATAATAGCCAGCCATCTTAAGCACAAGGTTCTTTGATTGTGGTCTTTGCAGCTGTCAGTGGCCTTGTGTAGGAGCCTGAAGTGTGCTGAAGATACACGGTCCTCGTGCTCTGACCTTGACACGAGGAGCGGGAAGGAGTTAACAGAGTCTCTACCCCGGTCAAGTTCCCTTGCTTGAGAAGGTTGGGAGCTTTAGTGACAGCTCCACAAGCAAAAGGATCCCAGGGAGCACGGACGGAGCGGCGTACGCCACCTGTACTCTCCATTCTGGCCTGGCCACAGGGACTCCTGCTGCAAGAGGGGTGTCCGGCCCCTGATATCTGACTTTGTTACTTCACGTCTCAGTCAGAAAAGCCCGGAGGCTTAGTGGATCCCGGGAGGGATACTGACGGAGCGGCCTACGCCACCTGTACCGCTCTACCTGCGTTTATCCAGTGGGACCCAGCCTTTGCACGCACACACACAGGAGAGGTTCAAAGGGGACTGTTAGGAACACTCGGAGGGTCCTGATCGAGGTACCTGAATTCCTTGGGTGCGCTGAGCCCAAATCCCTGGTGGCCGCAGTGATCCGTGAGGAGCAGGGAGAAGCCTTGCCGTTGCTTAAAGGAACTGTGAGTAAAAGACCTGGAAGACTATCCCTATGGCCTCTGGTTCCTTCATTTCTGCACTGCACCACACAGCACCTGAGTGACCCAGGACTACTCTCCCCATCCTCCTGTCACATCTGCCCTGAGGCCCTGCTCCGCCTGTGGGGACTTATAACATCGCCTGCTGCCACTACATCCAGCCTCAGAAGACTGCTAGCAGCGCTGGTGGCGCATCACCAGACACCACAGGTGGCGTAGTCGATAATACCACTCAACCCTGATAGCCCATTACTTTCATGTGACGGCCCTGGGCACGGAACGGGTCCAGGCCACGACTGCCTCCCCAACATCTGACCCGGCTCCGAGTACCCCATTTCCCAGGGAGGGCTGTGAGCGTCACAGAAGCAGGAGGTCAATTTTCCCTGTATGTCTCGCCAGTCACTACAAAAGTCAATGGCAGTGGGGGAGGGAGTAGCTGGGTCAGGAGTTGAAGAGGAGAATGATAAATGTAGGGACAAGAGACTTCCTGTTTCTACATAGAGCAGAAAAAAGAGAAGAATTAACTGGGAAGAAGGGCAAAATTGCAAAATTAGCAATTGTAAGTACACTGTGCTGTATAATATGATGACTGCAATATGATCCTACATTAAGAGGATAAAAGTTTTCATGGGAGTACTTCTTTAAATAAAAGTGAAAAGTTTAAAAAAAAGATTTTTTAAAATATGAAAAAAAAACAAAAGTTCAAATCAGCCACCTTTTGCCCAATTGAAAATAAAACAATAAATACATTAAATATATTAAAATATTTTAATAAAATAAATACATTTGGTATCGCTGAGTTCAGGAATGTCCGATCTATCAAAATATAAAGTAAATTAATCAGATCGGTAAACGGCGTAATGAGAACAAAAATTGGCCACTGCAACATTGCAATAAAATGCAATAACAGGCGATCAAAACATCATATCTACCCTAAAATGGTATCAAAAACATCATCTAAGGGTGTAAAAAATGAGCTCTCACACAGCTCCAGATCCAGAAACATGGTAACTTTTTTTTCATATAAATTTCCAATTTTTTTTTCACTACTTAAATAAAAACCAACTATACATGTTTAGTATCTGCATACTCATACTCGGTTTTAGACAAAGTGGGGCCCTAGACAAAAGTTTAAAGTAAGGACCTAAATGCTCATTTGTACAATCATACACAAACATTTCGGTTGCATTTACATGCACTGAGTTCAGGCCGTTAAACGAGCGTGATCGACAATATTGAAGTCGTTGTGTGCTTGTTTCCCATCCTCTTTACACCATCTGAGGAAGAATGATGGGTACAGAACAATTACCAGGAGATCGATCTGTCCATATACAGTTTCATATCAGCAGCATTTTTGCAGTGTTCACCGGGCGATGTGCTGCTGAGAACAATGATTTTTGTTACGGCATAAACAATCCAATCACCCAATGAATGAGCAGCATTTTGCTCATTTGTTGGGCAATTGCCAACATGTTTACACCTATAAAGTCTCATCTGCGCTGCAGGGATTTATAAATGTGGATACTACACACACAGAGTTTGTGACAAACACAATGCATGACACACACAAAGCAATGCATGACATACACACACACAAACACACATGACCGTGATGTCACCTCAGGTCCTAAAGCATTCTCAACATTGGAAACTACACTGATAATGCATAATTGCTATTTTCAATGTAGTTTCTGATGTAAATGGTGGGGGCCCCTGAGTGTCTGGGGGCCCTGGACAATTGCCCAGTTTCCTCCCCCAATGCCAACTCTGTTAACAGGGTGTAATTAACATCCCAGCCACTAAGTGGCCACATCTAGACATGTAAAACATTAACAGCTCCCAAAAGCGTATCACAACATTTTTCTTAAAGCTGGTCATTTTGCACCACACATCTCTATATACTGTAATTTGAGACAGAATAAATGGTAGGGTAGTTGGTCCTATTTTCAGAATGCAGCATGTTCTGTATATGGCTTTTTTCTCGATTTTTTACAGACTTTTAAGAAAAAATGAAACCGCCCAGGTAAAAATGTATTAAAAAATTATTAAATAAAAATGCCAGCAAAAACACCACTGTAAACAACAACAAAAAACGCAAGAATGTAAAAAAAAGAATTGTTATGGTGTTAGGGCTCACCTACTAAGGTGAATTTTCTAAGCTTTCAAGGTGAGCAGCACAAATCGGAAGCGATTGTGCAGCAGAGTAGGTTTTGCCAGATGACACATGGATCAGCTAGGACCAGGACAGAGGGGTATACAGGATCGTAGACAGACTAGTGGAACAGGAACAACCAGATGAAGCAGAGCCAGGTCGGCAGATAAACACGTCAACAGTAGATGTATAGACAATCTGGTAACTTGCTTGCAGAGATGCAGTTAAATACAGGAGTAATAGATGTATAGGAATTGTGGTAACTTGCTTGTAGAGATGCGTTTACAAACAGAAATAAAAAGTATATAGGCAATTTGATAACTTTTGGCAGATATACTAAAAGGAAGCCTAAAAGCTGCAAGTACAGTGGCTTGCAAAAGTATTCACCCCCTTGTCATTTTTCGTGTTTTGCTACCTCACAACTTGGAATTTCACTGTTTTTTGAGGGTTTGCATCAGTTCATGTAAAGAATATGCCTACAATTGTGAACATTTGGCTTTCTTTTTATTGTGAAGCAAACAAATAGGACAAAATAACTGAAAACTTCAGCATGCATAGCTATTCAACCCCTAAAGTCAGTACTCTGTAGAGCCTCCTTTTGCGGCAATTACAGCTGCAAGTCGCTTCTGATAAGTCTCTATGAGCTTTCCACATATTGCCACTGGGCTTTTTGCCCATTCCTCAGGGCAAAACTGCTCCAGCTCCTTCAAGTTAGTTGTTTCAATCTTCAAGTCTGATTCTCAATTGGATTAAGGTCTAGGCTTTGACTAGGCTACTCCAAAACATTTACACATTTCCTCTTTAATCACTTGAGCATTATTATAGCAGTATGCTTTGGGTCATTGTCTTCTTGGAAGGTGAACCTCTGTCCCAGTTTCAAATCACTGACAGACTGAAGCAGGCTTTGCTCAAGAATATCCCTGCATTTCGCACCATGCACCTTCCCCTCAACTTAGACCATTTTCCTTGTCCCTGCTACCGAAAAACATTACCACAGCATGATGCTGCCACCACCATGTTTCACTGAGGGAATGGTGTTCTTGGGGTGATGAGCTGTGTTGGTTTGACACCAGACATAGCATTTATCTTGATGGCCAAAAAGTTCAATTTTGGTCTCATCTGACCAGAACACCTTCCTCCATAAATTTAGGGAGTCTCCCACATCATTTTGCAAACTGAAAAGGAGCCTTACAGTTTTTGTGTGTAGGTAAAGGCTTTTTTCTGCCCACTCTTTTATGAAGGTCACCTCTATGGAGTGTATGGCTTATTGTGATCGTATGGACAGCTACTCCAGTCTCTGCTTGGGAACTCTGCAGCTCCTTCAGGGTTACTTGTGGCCTCTTTTCTGCCTCTCTGACTAATGCCCTTCTTGTCCGGGCTGAGAATTTTGGTGGTTGGCCCTTCCTTGGCAGGTTTTCTAGGGTACCATGTTCTTTCCATTTGATTATGGAATTAATGGTGCTCTGGAGAATCATCAGAGATTGGGATTTTTTTTGTAACCCTGCCCTGACTTTGTACCTGACTTGCTTGGAGATCTCCTTGGTCTTCATGGTGTTGTTTGATTAGTGATGACTCTTAACTTAATGGTGTTAAAGCCTCTGAGACCTTTCAGAAAAGGTAAAGTGTATATACTGACAGACCGTGTGACACTTTGATTGCACACAGGTGGACTTCCTTTCACTAAGCACGTGACTTATGAAGGTAATTGATAGTACCATAAATTTTTAGGGGCTTCATTGCAAAAGGGGTGAATACATATGCACATGCCAATTTTTAGTTATTTGATCCCAGAAATTAAATTTCTGCCTATATTTTTATCACTTCACCAAGTTAGACTATTTAGTGATGATGCATCACACACAAATCGGATTACAAAATTTTTTAAACACAGGTTGTAATGTAACAAAATAAGTAAAAAAGCCAAGGGGGTGAATACTTTTGCAAGACACTGTATAGGCAGCATAGAATTACCATAGATTAATAGCAATTATCAGGTATCTTGCTTGCAGAGGTTAAGGTGTTAAAACCCCCAATATTAGCAGACATGAGTTCATCATGAGGAACCTTGTTGCAGCAGGTGGCAGAGTTAAGGAACCTTGTTTGGGGATTCACAGGACTGAGATAGGAAGTGGTTGCAGATTTGTGAATAACAGACAGGAGTTTCCTGGGCAGATGATTATACACCGGGCTGGGTGAAGTGAATGTGAGGCAAATTACTGTAAACCACGTGATATCTGGGAATTGTGCTTTCTGAATACTCAGTCAGCACATGGCTACCTGAGCCTACCTTAAAAGACCTTATATGATGATGTCAGAGATGTTTGCCAGGTTACCAGAGTGTACTAGTATAGTGAGCAACTAATAGGGGAGCAAAGCCCGGTGCTGAAGCCTGGACAGCTGAGTAAAAAGATCAATTTAAAGAAGCCTTTGGGGGATTAAACCATAAAAGTCTGTTAAGGGATTATGCATAACAACGTTTTGCATTGCTCAACCAAAACATATACTAAAACATTGCTAAACATCACTGCTAAGGGTAATCATCCATTAAGATGTCATTTCTGAAAAAGAAAAAATCTGTTCGTAATGCACAATAATTATGGCTTTTAGCAGATTTTAAATATAAAATTCACATCACGGATCTTTTACATCTGTTTTCTATGCAGTAAATTTAGCAAATTTCTCCTAAATGTTTCCTACAATTTAAATATTAAGCTTTGGTTTCTGAGCTGGCCGCCTCTCATCTGGATGACTGCGATGTTTGTGACATCAATTCCATTTACTGCTCACAGCATAAAACATAGTGTCTGTATATCGGGTTATAAATGTCCCTGGATATCCAATAAACCATAGATACGATGCCTAGCTGTGCTATTCTGGACAGAAGATGGATGGAGGAGGAATTGTTTCCTGGCTCCTTCCAATCTAGATACTTATATTTGTAAGTAAGTGAAAATATAACCAAATTATTCCCTTCTATACTTTGCCATAGAGTCTGTTTGGTATATGTGGAAATATAGTCAATTGGGGAATTTATAATTTTCTCAAAAATGTTATGAGTCTTTAATCACAATTTCTAGAACAGTTTTCCTTGTGTGGTTTGGATAATGGAAGAATGACACTCATTACAGAAGATCCTTGAAGCCCAAATGGCCAGCTACAATCATTTCTTGTAGCCAATTACAATATGCCACCTGCTTCTGTTTATCCTCCTGACGCTTGGTGGCATTTGGTTTAGTTAATCCTGTATACGGTGGCATGTTGTTTAACTGACATGGATCTGCTAGGATCATTTTCAAGTCCATTTCCTGGGATTTCTCATAATCCTCTTCTGGATGTCTGCAACTACGATGGGTCTCCAAACTGAAGGCTATATTTTTTGGCATTAGAAATGGACTCTGTGTTATGCTACTTTAACTTCAAACCATTTATTCTGTTTTTTTGCTTTGAAATTGACTAGCAGAACAATCATGAGTTTCTATGACTGAGTCTCTGTATACATTGCCCTCCATTATCACAATATGGCCCGTCAGACACAATACGACTGCTATCCGTAAAGGACTAAACTACTGGCAAGAAGGAGACGATGGGCATCGCTTGTTTCGTACACAGTTCAAAATGGCTGCTCTGCGAGGAGCAAGTGACCAAGACCTACAGAATCCATCAACCAAACAACATTCTTATTTTAAATGTTTTTCAACTGGACAGACCTGGTCACATGCTCTTTCAATAGTAGCTAAAGCTGTGCAGTCTATGAGGAGGCTGTACCCACAAGCAGGAGGAAAACCTGTAATACTTAAATATTAGTAAGTGCCATAAAATTATGTCCCCATAAATTTGATTAAACAAAAATAAAGTAGACAACAGGAGGTTGCTTTGATATCAGGCGTGCATCTCACCACAATGAGGACGTCTCATTAATCAGAATAATCCCTGGGGATTACGGCAGGTAAGAAGCGATTTGTAAGGCTCCCATATAGAGTGGGGAAAATAAGTATTTGATACAGTGGGGAAAATAAGTATTTGATACACCACTGATTTTGCAAGTTTTCCCACCTACAAAGAATGGAGTGGTCTGTCATTTTTATCGTAGGTACACTTCAACTGTGAGAGACAGAATCTTAAAAAAAATCCAGAAAGTCACATTGTATGATTTTTACATAATTAATTAGCATTTTATTGCATGAAATAAGTATTTGATACAATAGAAAAACAGAATTTAATATGTGGTACAAAAACCTTTGCAATTTCATAGGTCAGACATTTCCTGTAGTTCTTGATCAAGTTTGCACACACTGCAGCAGGGATTTTGGCCCACTCCTCCATACAGATCTTCTCCAGATCTTTCAGGTTTCAGGGCTGTCACTGGGCAACATTGAGTTTCCGCTCCCTCCAAAGATTTCTATTGGGTTCAGGTCTGGAGACTGGCTAGGCCACTCCAGGACCTTGAAATGTTTCTTGCAAAGCCACTACTTAGTTGCCCTGGCTGCGTGTTTTGGGTCATTGTCATGCTGGAAGGCCTCAGCCACGACCCATCTTCATGACCACGACCCAGCTTTTTTATTTTTCCGTCAATATGGCCGTATGAAGGCTTGTTTTTTGCAGGACGAGTTGTATTTTTGAATGACTCCATTGATTTTACCATATAGTGTACTAGAAAATGGAAAAAAATGAAGGAAGGAGTTTATTTGCCAAAATCTCATGATACATGATCCAATCGATCCTCCCTTCAATACGGTACAGTTGTCCTGTCCACTTTGCAGAAAAGCAGCCCTCAAAATATAATGTTTCCCCCACCATGCTTCATGGTTGGGACAGTATTCTTGGAGTTGTACTCACCCTTCTTCTTTCTGCAAACATGGCGAGTGGAGTTCACACCAAAAAGTTCTATTTTGGTCTCATCTGAACACATAACCTTCTTCCAGGCTATGAATAAGAAGTATCACTTCGAAACGCGTCAACCAATACTCTGAATGTATCTCCCTTGGGACTATTTCCTCAGACGACACACTTTTCCATATGTTTTTGTGGATCTCTTATGGAATTATATATTTTTTATGGATGAAATTTTCTGAATAAAAATACACATTTTATTGGAAGTGCTGGATCAACCGCCTCTGTTATATGGACTATTCCCTTTGGAACTTGGATCTGTGCACACCTGCATCTGTGAATAGGTGAGCTGATTGCCTACAATTTTTCTTTGATAACCTTCTCCCATGCCTTCTCTGAATCATCCAGATGGTCATTGGTGAACTTCAAACAGGCCTGGCCTTGCGTGCCCTGCAGGATTTTAATCCATGACGGTGTAGTGTGTTACTAATGGTAATGTTTTAGACTGTGGTCCCAGCTATCTTCAGGTCATTGACCAGGTCCTCCCTTGTAGTTCTTGGTTGATTCCTGACCTTTCTCAGAATCATCCTTACCCCACGAGCTGTGATCTTGCATGGAGCCCCAGACCGAGGAAGATTGACAGTCATCCTGTGTTTCTTCCATTTTCTAATAATTGTGCCAACAGTTGTTGCCTTCTCACCAAGCTGCTTGCCTATTGTCCTGTAGCCCATCCCAGCCTTGTACAGGTCAACAATTTTGTCCCTGGTGTCCTTAGACAGCTCTTTGGTCTTGGCACATGTTGGAGAGGTTGGAGTATGTTTATTGAGTGTGTGGACAGGTGTCTTTTATACAGGTAACGAGTTCAAATAGGTGCAATTAATACAGGTAATGAGTGCAGAGTAGGAGGGCTTCTTAAAGAAAAACTAACAGGTCTGTGAGAGGCAGAATTCTCGCTGGTTGGTAGGTGATCAAATACTTATTTCATGCAATAAAATGCAATTTAGTTATTTAAAAATCATACAATATTATTTTCTGTTTTTTCTTTTTAGATTCTGTCTCTCACTGGTGAAGTGTACCTACGAAAAAAAATTGCAGACCTCTCCATTCTTTGCAGGTGGGAAAACTTACAAAATCGGCAGTGTAACAAATACTTATTTTCCCCACTGTAGTGGTCTCAAAATACTGATGTGGTTACTGGACCAGGGTCCTGAGAATTTATTTGCTCATATCTATAGTCAACCCCTTTAAAAAAATAATTTTCTTGGGTTTTTGGAATTCTGTCCATACGTTCAAAGTACCAATGCATTTGTTGTACTTCTTTTCCTCATCCCAATGTGTCATTTGTAAATGATTTACTGTAGAAACTTTACTGGGCCGTTTCTTTACTGTAGGAATAGTGTTTTCTTTTTAGTATTTTGACAGGATTTATTAAGTGTAAGGAGATTAATGCCGGCAGTACTCACAATATAGAGGTTGAATAATATTAACCACTTCACCCCGGGCGATTTTGTTTTTTCCCTTCCCTTCTTCCAAGAGCCATAGCTTTTTTATTTTTCCGTCAAGCCGTATGAAGGCTTGCTTTTTGCAGGACGAGTTGTATTTTTGAATGATTCCATTGATTTTACCATATAGTGTACTGGAAAATGGAAAAAAATTCCAAGTGTGTTGAAATTGCAAAAAAAGTGCAATTCCACAATTGGTTTTGGATTTTTATTTACCATGTTCACTATATAGTAAAACGAACCTGCCAATATGATTCCCCCGGTCAGTACTAGTATGCAGATGCTAAACATGTATAGGTTTTTTTTTTATTTAAGTGGTGAAAAAAAAATTCAGAAATTTGTATGAAAAAAAGTTTTGGCGTTGGTCACCATTTTCCGAGACCTGTAACGTTTTCATTTTTTGTGATCTGGGGCCGGATGAGGGCTTATCTTCTGCACCCCAAGCTGACATTTTTTTCTTGATATCATTTTGGGGTAGGTAAGATGTTTTGATCACCCGTTATTGCATTTTATTGCAATGTTGTGGTAACCAAAAAAACATAATTTTGGCATTTCAATTTTTTTTCTTGTTACGCCGTTTACCGATCAGATTAATTTACTTTATATTTTGATAGATCAGACTGAACGCAGTGATACCAGATATGTATATTTTTTATTGCTTTATTTTTAGTGGGGCAAAAGGGGAGTGACTTGAAATTTTGTGTTTTTTTCAATATTTCTTAAAACTTTTTTTTTCACTTTTTACTTTATTTAATAGTCCCCTTAGGAGACTTGAAGCAGCAATCGTTTGATTGCCTGTGCTATACAAAGCATGGCTTAAGCCATGTGCAGACCCCCGGCTGTCATGACTACCCATTGGCGCCCCACTTGACAGGGGTGCCGATGGGCACGACTTGTGACGCGCTCCCAGCCGGCGCGTGTTAAATGCCGCTGTCAATCATTGACAGCGGCATTTAACTTGTTAACAATTGTTAGAGGCACTTTATGGCTGATTAAATCAGCCATCATGTTCAGGGAAAGATGCAGGCTCAGCGCTGGAGCCCGCATCAAAGGCAGGGACATGGCCAATGACGTACACCACCATTCAAAAGTTTGGGGTCATTTAGAAATTTCATTATTTTTTAAAGAAAATCAAATTTTTTTCAATGAAGCTAACATTAAATGAATCAGAAATACACTCTATACATTGTTAATGTGGTAAATGACTATTCTAGCTGCAAACGTCTTGTTTTTATTGCAGTATCTACATAGGTGTATAGAGGCCCATTTCCAACAACCACCACTCCAGTGTTTTAATGGTACATTGTGTTTGCTAACTGTGTAAAAAGGCTAATGGATGTTTAGAAAACCCTAGAAAACCCTTGCACAAGTATGTTAGCCCAGCTGAAAACGGTTTGGCTTTTTTGAAAAGCTATAAAATTGACCTTCCTTTGAGCTTGTTGAGATCTGGAGCATTATATTTGTTTGTTCTATGAAACTCTCAAAATGGCCAGAAAAAGAGAACTTTCATGTGAAACTCGACAGTCTATTCTTGTTCTTAGAAATGAAGGCTGTTCCATGCGAGAAATTGCCAAGAAACTGAAGATTTCCTACAATGGTGTGTACTACTCCCTTCAGAGAAGAGCACAAACAGGCTCTAACCAGAGTAGAAAGAGAAGTGGGAGGCCCCGCTGCACAACTGAGCAACAAGACAAGTACATTAGAGTCTCTAGTTTGAGAAATCGATGCCTCACAGCTCCTCAACTGGCAGCTTCAGTAAATAGTACACACAAAACACCAGTGTCAACGTCTACAATGAAGAGGCGACTCCGGGATGCTGGCCTTCAGGGCAAAGTGGCAAAGAAAAAGCCATATCTGAGACTGGCTAATAAAAGGAAAAGATTAATATGGGCAAAAGAACACAGACATTGGACAGAGGAAGATTGGAAAAAAGTTTTATGGACAGATGAATCAAAGTTTGAGGTGTTTGGATCACACAGAAGAAAATTTGTGAGACACAGAACAACTGAAAAGATGCTGGAAGAGTGCCTGACGCCATCTGTTAAGCATGGTGGAGGTAATGTGATGGTCTGGGGTTGCTTTGGTGCTGGTAAAGTGGGAGATTTGTACAAGGTAAGTGGGATTTTGAATAAGGAAGGCTATCACTCCATTTTTCAATGCCATGCCATACCCTGTGGACAGCGCTTGATTGGAGCCAATTTCATCCTACAAGATGACAATGACCCAAAGCACACCTCCAAATTATGCATGAACTATTTAGGGAAGAAGCAGGCAGATGGTATTCTATCTGTAATGGAGTGGCCAGCGCAGTCACCAGATCTCAACCCCATTGAGCTGTTGTGGGAGCAAAAAGTACCCATCAAGCCAATCCAACTTGTGGGAGGGGCTTCAGGAAGCATGGGGTGAAATTTCTCAAGATTACCTCAGCAAATTAACAGCTAGAATGCCAAAGGTGTTCAATGCTGGAATTGCTGCAAAGGGAGCATTCTTTGACAAAAGCAAAGTTTGAAGGAGAAAATTATTATTTCAAATAAAAATCATTATTTTTAACCTTGTCAATGTCTGGACTATATTTTCTATTCATTTTGCAACTCATTTGATAAATAAAAGTATGAGTTTTCATGGAGAACACAAAATTGTCTGGGTGACCCCAAACTTTTGAACAGTAGTGTAAATATACATCATCGGTCGTGAAGGAGTTAAACTATTTTTACAGAGAGAATACAACTTATTATTTCACCAATTTTATCCCAAAAAATGTTTTGGTCAAATGGTAGCTCAACAATCAACAGTGAACATCTAATCTAGCAAGTGGTTTTACCAAATTCAACACAAATATCAACTTTTACTGACTACTGTAGTCTCGGAATCATTCACCTCTTTGTCACAAGTGGTTTTAGTACTTTAATACTTAGTAGAGGCATTTGGTTGTTCTGACCTTCTGCAAACATGATCCATAGCCAGACACCAGCTTCTGGCAGCATTCCTGGGGAATCCTAGCTCATTCCCCATGGGCCATGGCCTTCAGTTCACTAATATTCTTGGTTTCAACTGCCTTCTTCAAATTCCACCAAAGATTTTTTAATTTGATTTCAAGTCTGGTCACTGTGACAGCCAGTCTAGAATCTTCCACGTCGTGTTCTGAAATGGACCTTTGATGGACTTTCAGGTATGCTTAGGATCATTGTCCTGTTGGATGGTCCAATCACACCCAAGCTTCAGCTTCCTCACAGAAGGAAGGTATGACGTTTTCTTCTAGGATTTTCTGATACTTGATTGAATTAATCTTGCCGTCCATATGCTGCAGGCTTCCAGTGCCAGAGTAAGCAAAGCAGACATAGAGTAACTCCAAGCCACAGCCATGTTTGACTGTAGGCATCACCAAGTCACCCCCATGTTCCACTGTAGACATCAATGAGCCACTACCATACTTCATTAAGGGCATAAATGAGCTACCACTATGCTTCATTGTAGGCATCAGTGAGACACCACCATACTTTACAGTAGGCATCACTGAGCTCTCACCCTGACTGTAGACATCAGCAAGCCACTGCCATGGTTCACTGTAGCCATCACTGAATTCTCGCCCTGCTTCACTGTATACATTGCCAAGCCACCACCATGCTTTACTATAGGCATCACTGAGAAACCACCATGTTTCACTGTAGACATTAATGAGCCACTGCCATGCTTCACTGTAGGCAGGGTGTTTTTTCAGCATATGCTTTATTCTTCCTCCTCTAGACATACATCTGATCTATGAGTCCAAAAAGTTCAAGTTTTGCCTCATTTTCTTCAGGGCACAATCCCAAAACTTCTGTGGCTTAGTAATATGGCTTTGAGCACCCTATACTTTTAGGTCAGTAGAGGTGTACATCTTGGAGGTTGAGCATTAAGACCTTCAGCATTTAGAATATGCCTCATTTTGCAAACTGAAACCTCAGTAGCTAACACCTCCATTTTTCTTAAATTAAATTAAAACATGGGGTTTAATTCCTTGTCCTTTATTTTTTCCGATGAACTGGCTTACTATGTTTTTAAGTTTAATGAAGAAAGAGTTAGCTATGTCAAAAAGGAGGGTCTGTAAAAGGTTTAGCCATTTGGGTAAAATAAAATTGTAACAATTACATCTCCCAGTCTTTGAGATCTTTTTCTATTTTATGAAACAAAGGTATATAATTTAAAGAGTTTGTTATGCACTGAACACAAATTAATCCCAAGATATGCAATGCACTTTATTGAAGCTATTAGCAAATAGATTTTAACTAGTCTGCTCCAGGAAATGTTTGGTAACATTGATTTTAGAGTTTGAAAATTTGCTGAAAGTATCTAATTCCTCCAAAAGTGCAAGGATTGATTTTTAAGGATCAATAAGAATAAAGTGTCTGTTTTCAGCATGTGCCAATGATTTTGTGTAATTTGTCCGAACACTTGAGTCCAGAAATGTTTAGGTTCACTCTCAGCTTTTATAGAAGAATTTCTATAGTTAAAAAAAGAGAGAGGGGGGAGCAACAAACTTCTATTTTTCCATTCAAAATCTTGAAGAGAGAAAAGACTAAGGCATTTACTTTTCCATATGGTTCTGCAAAGAGTTTCTTATCTTATTAATAGATTTTTTGGGGAGTTATATTAACCAAAATGTCTGGTAACAACGAGCAATTCACTTGGTCAAATGCTTTTTCAGGGACTGTAGTTACAAGATAAATGTGATTTTTTTTTTACATGGGATAATTGTATAGATTGTAGAACTAACATAGCAGTATGTTCAAGTCAGATTAAAGGGTTATTCCTAACATTAATATCACAGGATAAGTAATGACTTTGTAATCAGTGAGGGTCCGAAATGCCCCCCTTGGTAAGCAAAGTACAGTGCTTTTCTTGTTCTTGAAATCCAAAAGATAATAAATGGAGTGGTGGTCCCGATTCTTATAATATATTTCAGAGCTCCTACTGGAGGATCAATGGGGCCCCCAAACCATGAAAGTTGTCTTTTTCGTTTGTTAAAACTGTCCACTTACAATGATGAACTCTCTGCTCCATATTGATGAACATAAAATAAAAACAGATGAACATCAAAAGCAGGCTTTAATAAGGTGCAAGAAAAAGGTGCAAATGCAAAACAGGTGAAAACCACCAAAAAATAGGCAAAAAATTTAAAAATGCAATAATGAATTGGACCCCTCGTCTTTAGATTGATCCCAAATAAAATATCAAAAGAAATAACCCAAGAATATCAAATAACTGGTAATATTCTGTATCTAAGAAATCCTGTTATTTTTGTTAGATTAGGCCTCACTAAATAAAAATAATAAGGCAGGGGGGGCATTTTTTTAAAAAACTGCTTTAAAAAACAACAAAGAAAACCTTTTTTGAGTTGGCTGTAAACCCTACAGGCAATGAAATAATGGGATTCTAAGTATATGTGCACAGAGGTTTTTTTAGGAGTTTTTGGAACATAAACTGAGCAAAAATTTAGTGGAAACTCTCCAAATCCTCCTCCAGTTCTCAAAACGTCTGAAAAACTTTGAATTTCCTATTTGTTTCTGCTCCAAAAACTTAGCAAAAGACCTCTTTGTGCACATAATGTTGAATTGGTTTAGAAAAGTTGCCAAATTTTTGCACAATGTTGTGAATTTTGGCATTTTTACCACTTTGGATCAACTCCGCCAAAATGGGTGTCGTCGGGGAGGAGCCCGGGTGTGGGCGTGGTTATACTACTTATCAAATCTGCTTGCATTTTGTACACCAGATATGCTACTCCAGTCTTGATGAATCCGCCATTGTATTTGAAGGAAAACGCCGGTGGGGTTTCTTGACGAGAGTAGCAGCTTCCAAGTGAAGGTCACTTTTTTATTTGCTTCTTGGCTTTCGAAGTCTGAAGCGGTTAAAAAAAAGTTACAAAAGATGGAACATACACACTGCAAGTGGTTCTCATTCTTTTTAGCACTTTTTTAGATGGGTTCTTGGTGGAGTCCACCTGAATAAAGTAACTGTGTGCACATACCATTATGGAGCAGCCACATGTAGCAGCTAATTAGTGGTGCGGATGCATTTCTGCGAAATCAGTGACTGCTTTTGCTTATATCATAAATTAAAGTCATATTTAGCAATGCTGTTTATAAGTTAAAATGCAGGTGCTTCTCACAAAATTAGAATATCATAAAAAAGTTAATTTATTTCAGTTCTTCAACACAAAAAGTGAAACTCATATATTATATAGAATTATTACAAACAGAGTGATCTATTTCAAGTGTTTCTATTTCTGTTAATGTCGATGATTATGGCTTACAGCCAATGAAAACACAAAAGTCATTATCCCAGTAAATTAGAATCATTTAAAAAAAAAACACCTGCAAAGGCTTCCTATGCTTTTAAAAAAGTCCCTTAGTCTGTTTCAGTAGGCTCCTCAATCATGGGGAAGACTGCTGACTTGACAGATGTCCAGAAGGCAGTCATTGACACAATCAACAAGGAGGGTAAGCCACAAAAGGTTATTGCTAAAGAAGCTGGCTGTTCACAGAGTGCTGTATCCAAGCATATTAATGGAAAGTTGAGTGGAAGGAAAAAGTGTTGTAGAAAAAGGTGCACAAGCAACCGGGATAACCGTAGCCTTGAAAGGATTGTTAAGAGAAGGCCATTCAAAAATTTGAGGGAGATTCACAAGGAGTGGACTGCTGCTGGAGTCATTGCTTCAAGACCCACCACACACAGACGTATCCAGGACATGGGCTACAAGTGTCGCATTCCTTGTGCCAAGCCCCTCATGACCAATAGACAACGCCAGACGCATCTTACCTGGGCCAAGGAGAAAAAGACCTGGACTGTTGCTCAGTTGTCCAAGGTGTTGTTTTCAGATGAAAGTAAATTTTGCTTTTCATGTGGAAATCAAGGTCCCAGAGTCTGGAGGAAGAGTGGAGAGGCCACAATCCAAGCTGCTTGAGGTCTAGTGTGAAGCTTCCACAATCAGTGATGGTTTGGGGAGCCATGTCATCTGCTGGTGTAGGTCCACTGTGTTTTATCAAGACCAAAGTCAGCGCAGCCGTCTACCAGGAGATTTTAGAGCACTTCATGCTTCCCTCTGCCAACAAGCTTTTTGGAGATGGAAATGTCATTCTCCAGCAGGACTTGGCCCCTGTCCACACTGCCAAAAGTACCAATACCTGGTTTACACACAACAGTATCACTGTGCTTGATTGGCTGCAAACTCGCCTGACCTTAACCCCATAGAGAACCTATGGGGTATTGTCAAGAGGAAGATGAGAGACACCAGACCCAACAATGCAGACGAGCTGAAGGCTGCCATCAAAGCAACCTGGGCTTCCATAACACCTCAGCAGTGCCACAGGCTGATCGCCTCCATGCCACGCCGCATTGATGCAGTAATTGATGCAAAAGCATCCCTGACCAAGTATTGAGGGCATTTACTGAACATACATTTCAGTAGGCCAACATTTCGGATTTCAAAAACATTTTTCAAGCTGTTGTTATAAAGTATTCTAATTTACTGAGATAATGACTTTTCTGTTTTCATTGGCTGTAAGCCATAATCATCAACATTAACAGAAATAAACACTTAACATAGATCACTCTGTTTGTAATGACTCCATATAGTATATGAGTTTCACTTTTGGATTGAAGAACTGAAATAAATTAACTTTTTGATGATATTCTAATTTTGTGAGAAGCACCTGTAAATTAAACACTGGCAAAAACCATGAAGCATAATTCAGATTGCAAAGTTTGTGTCAAAAATCCATGCAATTCTGCTGTTTGTTTTTTTCAGTGCAGCACTGGCACCATGTGTTATATAATACCCTAAAGATTCATTATCATAAATCCTGGGAAGGCTACACTCCCTGCTCACATCTCTTTCTGTTCTTAGATTTAGTCATTTATGTAGCGGTGTGAAGATTTACCGAGTAGAAGGTAAAGAAGCTGAGTCATCTCATGAAGCATAAATCACAGATATTTGTGAAAAGCAAATGAAATTGAGAACAAAATGAAAATGCAGAAATGTAAGATCAGGTGGATTTACAGCACAAGCAGCTCCATGTATGAATAGTAATAAAATATAATTATCATCATTTGTTTTAAAGTAGTATTAATTCCAGGTGCTGTACGTGTGAAGAGCGTTTACACGCATATAGTACATATATAAAATACAAGCAAGTACAATAAACTAACAGCGGCAGATGGGTACAGAGCAAGAGAGGACTCTGCCATCGGGGGCTTATAATCTTCAGTATATTGGGGAAGGAGACCGTATCTTCGGGGGTCATCTTATTGGGAAGTTCTTTTCCTCTTTTCTTATCGTAGCTGCTGCGTTTCCGCGTTTTTTGTCAGGTTCTGCTGAGACATCTCCCTCTTGAGGCTGCAATGAGGAAAAACTCTTGACCCCAAATTATATTTAAACATTATAAATATAAACATTAAAAAAAGTTTGAAAGTTATCTACTATCCATAGGAGATCTTAGCTCTGGTCTCTCATCTCCAGTTCCGGTTACCTAGCTCTGGTCACTCAATTCTTCACTCGGATCTGATCACTCGATTCTTCACTCGGATCTGGTCACTCGATATGGCGACCATAAGCCAACCTCTCTGCATCACGCGTCTGTCCTGCTACAGGTTCAGGCTCCTACTCCTCCCCTTTACTGCCCTCCTGGGCCTTTTATATTTATTATCTGCGCCAAAGCTGTCACCTGACCTGGTGTCTCCTCCAATGTCTTCCCCTCAGGAATCAGGCGCTTTGTTATGCAGCTCCTGCTGATGCAATCCTTTCCACTTTTTCTTGTCCTACAATCTTCCCTTTGTCCATCTTCTTACATCTTCATGGCCCCTATTCTCGTGATCAGTGTGGGTCTCAGTGGTCATTCCCTCAGCAATCGGGAAGATATTGACAGTGATGTCATACTCCGGCAACGTGAGCACTGACGTCAGCTACTGGCCTGTGATTGGCTGCCAGCTTTGAACTATTTTAACTCCAAGGAAGCACGTTTACTTACAGGACTGATAGGATTCTGCCCCTGGGGCCAGGTGAGTAGAGGGGGGCCCCATACGCCACTAAGGCCATTAATGCTCTGATGGCAGCCCTGCACCTAGCAACAGTCACAGATCAGCACTCCAAACGCCTCTACCGACAACTGACTCCTCCGCTCCTTACCAGGCAGTACAAGACTTAACACGGACAATCCAGATTGCCAGAGGCATGTACATATAGGAGAGGGGAGTGGCCAATACTGAACAGCTGAGATCATCCAAGCTGGGAAGCTTTAGAGACTCCTGCACTGCTAACAGAAATCTGCACCATTTAATATGAAGGAGAAGTGCTTCTGATCAGTGCAGGAGTATGTAAAATAAGACGCAGCGGACTTCTGGCCCCTCTCTGAAGTAGTAAACCTGTGACAGCTGGGCTGTGCGGTTTGTTATGGGCAACAAAGGCAGGTTTGTTTTTAGAGAATCTCTTGAGAATTCTGCACATTGTTTTTGAATTGTGTGAGAATCTGAAAGAAGACAATTAGGATATGCTCCATCATATGCTGTATAATGGAGACAGTCTTATAAAAATGCCACATGAAGTCATACATAACACAAACCCATAGCCCTTCCTTGTGGTATGGGGGACAAAAAGCCTTGTATGATATTAATGTGTCTTTTCTAGTGAATTCTGTTAACTGAAAATCTGTCAGTGAGGTTGTTTTTCTTATCTGCCTTGTTTCTGAGCTCCTCTCAGCTCATCTATGACCACAGACACATGAAAGCTGATTTGATTTTTGATGTGGTCATAAATTACCAGAAAGAATAGAAGAAAAACACAGATAAAAGAGTGAAATATTCCATCAGAACGAGCTCACTGACGGATTATCAGTTAACTAATTTTGCAGCCAACAATAAGCAGGGAAACGAATCGCCTGTAAAAAGCCAAACAGTACAAAACTTGTAGGGAAGCCCAATTTAAAAATTATTTTCAGCCCAATATATACGCATTTAAGTGCAAAATAATTGCCCCCAAGATGTTCATATCTTTATAAGGGTAAACAAAATGCAGCTATCCCAGGTGTAACTCTAACAAGGGCGAGCAAAATGTAACTATACCAGACTTAGGCAAAGTGCGGCCTGCGGGCCACATCCAGCCCTTTGGCTGTTCCAGTCCGGATTGCGGACCGACAAAGCCGAATGGCTGAAAACATTGCGACGAGTTGCATGATGTGCCAGCCTCCCCCCACCTGGCGCCCTGATATCACCTCTATCTGCATTCTAAGGATGCAAATATAGGTGAATAAAATGATGGAGGAGGGTGCCACCGACTCCTTCTCCCACCATTCAGCATGTGCAACTGGACAGCAGAAACAATGACGTCACTACATCGCGTCTGCTTTGCGGAGCGTCAACACACACAAAGAAAGGAGAAGAGCGGTGAGAGAACGGGAGCAAGGTGAGTATTTGTTGTTGTATTGAGGTGATTATCATTTATTATTCTGATGTACCTATTCTCTTAGTTACCATGGGTATTACAGTTCTTATATGTAGATGATGAAATACAGAGTTAATGACATATATAGAAAGTAGCTAATATCAAGAAGATGAACTGGTGCATTTGGACTGGAACAACCAGTCAGCTTTGGCAAGCAACTTCATATGATAACAAAGAAGCTAGACACATGAAAAATAGTGAATGATAATCACCTGGTTATGCGGCACACATGAATTGTGGTGGAAAGGTTCCTGCTTCCTGCCCCCCGCGCACGTTTTGCCTAGCTTCTTCGGGCTGCCACCAAGAATTTCAGGGCCCCATACTGGCAAAATTTTCAGGCCCCCTTGAGACTCCGCCCAGGTTCCACCCCAGCTCTGCCTTCACCTCTCGAACCCTGTACAGTCCCACCGCCCACTCTTGGAAAATCTCCACTTTTGCACCATGTCCTCACAAATCACACATTAACAGTCCCCATTGAACACCAGATCACATATATAGCCAGCACCTTTTGTTTTAGCCAAAAGATTTTTTTAAGCCGCCACCAGGACAAGGTGCACTCTTTTGGCCGGGCCTTACTCTACTCTACTCTAACCTATTAAATATTTCTTAACATATTCTTTTTAGGTATATGTTTATTTATTTTTCTTTAAAGGAATGTGTCACATACGTATTTTAAAATTACCAATAATACCACATACAGTGGACAAATACTGTCACACCACGACAAGATCACATAGTACCACCGTATAGTGACTGAATAATACCATACACAAGGATCAAATACTGCCACACCATGACCTGACCACATATTACCACCACATAGTGACTGAATAATACCACATACAAGGAACAAATACTGCCACACCATGACCAGACCACATATTACCACCACACAGTGACCGAATAATACCACATACAAGGGACAAATACCACCACACCATGACTGGACTACATATTACCACCACATAGTGACCGAATACTACAATACTGATCTTTAATAAAAAAAACACAACACTGATATTACCAAAAGTGCCATTATACAGAGGAGCTCTGAACATGGTATACAGTGTATAGTGTAAGTGTACAGGTAATACAGTGATCACCAGTGACATTATACACAGGAGCTCTGTATATAGTGGCAGTGTACAGGTAATGCAGTGATCACCAGTGACATTATACACAGGAGCTCTGTATATAGTGTACAGGTAATATTGTGATCACCAGTGACAGTATACACATGAGTTCTGTACATAGTATATAGTGTATAGTGTTAATGTGCAGATAACACACTGACTCACCGGTGACGCCTCTAGGTGAAGTCCTTCATGTTCGCTTTTCTCCTTCATCCAGCACAGACCGCCATCACTTCTTCCAGCCAGGACTTATCTCTGCATAAAATAACATACAGTTATCTAGAGCACATTCCCCAACTTCTACAATACACAGCTGAATACATACGTGAACCCATCATTACTATAGTTATTATGCAACACACCATTCCAAATATAAATTGTAATCCACCCCTGCGCCCCCCCCCTAACTGTAAATAGCTACTTCCCCACCTAATAAATATATAAATTAATTAGTACCTGTACTCTTTCCCCCAATTCATTACCTGTCACACTCCTGCATCCTCAATGCCCCCTACTCTGTATCACCTGCTCCCCCAATTCATTATGTTTACATGCCCCCTCCGCCCCAATTCATTATGTCATGTCCACGCTGTCCCCACCCCCACCCTCTATTCATCATAATTTACTCTCCCCCACTCAAAATTCATCATTTGCTCTCCCCCCCAACTCCCAATTCATCATGTGCTTTCCCCAACCCCCATTCATCATGTGCTCTTCCCACCTCCCCACTCCCAATTCTCCATGTGCTCTTGCCACCCCCGCACTCCCAATTCTCCATGCGCTCTTACCACCCTCCACACCCAATTCTCCATGTGCTCTTCCCACCCTCCACACCCAATTCTCCATGTGCTCTTCCCACCCTCCACACCCAATTCTCCATGTGCTCTTCCCATCCTCCACTCCCAATTCTCCATGTGCTCTTCCCACCCTCCACTCCCAATTCTCCATGTGCTCATCCCCACCCTCCACTCCCAATTCTCCATGTGCTCATCCCCACCCTCCACTCCCAATTCTCCATGTGCTCATCCCCACCCTCCACTCTCAATTCTCCATGTGCTCATCCCCATGCTCCACTTCCAATTCTCCATGTGCTCATCCCCACCCTCCACTCCGAATTCTCCATGTGCTCTTCCCAACCCCCACTCCCAATTCTCCATGTGCTCCTCCCACCCCCAACTCCCAATTCTCCATGTGCTCCTCCCACCCCCAACTCCCAATTCTCCATGTGCTCCTCCCACCCCCAACTCCCAATTCTCCATGTGCTCTTCCCACCCTCCACTACCAATTCTCCATGTGCTCATCCCCATGCTCCACTTCCAATTCTCCATGTGCTCATCCCCACCCTCCACTCCGAATTCTCCATGTGCTCTTCCCAACCCCCACTCCCAATTCTCCATGTGCTCCTCCCACCCCCAACTCCCAATTCTCCATGTGCCCTTCTCACCCTCCACTCCCAATTCTCCAGGTGCACTTGTAGCAGCCCTGTTTGTTATCATATGAAGTTGCTTGCCAAAGCTGACTGTTACAGTCCAAATGCACCAGTGGATCTTCTTGATATTAGCTACTTTCTATAAATGTCATTAACTCTGTATTTCATGTGTGCTACATATTAAGGTGATTATCATTTATTATTCTCATGCACCTATTCTCTTAGTTACCATGTGTATTACAGTTCTTATATGTAGATGATGCCTGATACCATGATATTATATATGAAGCTGCTTGCTAAAATTGACTGGTTGATCTAGTTTAAATGCACTGATGCACCTTCTTGAGACTAGTAATCCTCTATCTATGTTATTAATTCTGTAATTATATGGTCACAGAGCACCTAGGATAGTTCTTTCATATGATAGCTGCATTATACCAGACCAGTGGTAGGCTGTTCCCTGCCTGAGGATTTATTGATTGAACTATATGGCATGAATATAGTACTTTTAATACACCAGTCACGCTTTATACGTAGTAATAGGTTCCTCAAGTCTTCCATCAGTTGGTACTTTTTCCTTTTTAATCTGTTTTATTTGTTCCTAATAAAATTATATTTTATTCCTTATTCTTGTAGTTACCGTATTTTCCGGAGTATGAGACGACTGGGTGTATAAGATGACCCCCAACTTTTCCAGTTAAAATATAGAGTTTGGGATATACTCGCCGTATAAGACTACCCCTCTTCTAACGCAAATACGGTAAAAATTATAAAAAAATCAGATTTGATTTCAATATGGTAATTTTAAAGTGATGAACCTTACCGGCGGTTGGCTGGTTGTTGTATACAAATCCTGCTTGGATTGGTCAGCTCTCCCTGCCTGCCCAGCTCTCCCTGTCTCCAAGACTATCAGAGCGGTAGCACATCCCTCTGGCCTGCCCTTGTATGCTATTACCGGTACCTCCTTCTCTGCCGCTCTGCTCTCGCTCCTGAGGACTGCAGTGACGAGATGAGGGGGCGCCTCACCGGGAAGGTGTAAGTGAAGCAAGCTGCAGGCGTCCGGGACGCCCGGGTTATGGAAAAAAGAGAAAGAATGGTGCTGTGCCCAGAAAAACACGCCTCTTTCACTCGTCTGGCCCGCCCTTGTATTACCTCCTTCTCTGCCTCTCAGTTCTCGCACATGCGCGCCTGCACCGCTTCACTGCAGTGAAGGAGGTAATACAAGGGCAGGTCAGACAAGTGAAAGAGGCGTGCTTTCTGGGCACAGCATCGCTCTTTCTCTTTTTTCCATACCCCAGGCATCCCCGACGCCTGCAGCTTGCTTCACTTACACTTTCCCGGTGAGGTGCCCCCTCACCTCGTGACTGCAGTCCTCAGGAGCTAGATCAGAAAGGCAGAGAAGGAGGTACTGACGCGCCCCCTGGGCCATGGGGTACTTGGTAGATGGCCAAGTCGATGCTGGGGGATATCACGGGGGTAGTGACCCGGTCCATGAACCAGGGCGGTCAATTAAAGGGAAAGTAAAAGGGGAATGAAGTTTTTAGTGATAATGTTCGTGACGCCACCTGTGGTACGCGGCTATATGAGGCCGCCGCTGCGGTGCTGATCCTCTGTAGCTGAGGGTGACGCAGCAGAGTTGGTTCAGCTCTCCACAGGCAGAGCTTAGCTCCAGGGCAGAATATGTAGAATTGTGGAGATTGATGTTGTGTAATGCAGGTGATGGCGCAGATAATGACCAGTCCAGAGCTTAATGGCGGTTTACTCTTATCTTTACTTGCAGTTTGTTAAGCAAACTGGGCACGGGTACTAGCTGGTAGTAGAGGTCCGGGCGGCCTGGAAACAAGTTGGGAATCTAATTCACCAGGTGAAGTTGTAGGCCTTCCCTCTGCGCTAATCTCTTTGGCCCTGCTGCTTGTAGCTGTGCTGTGGCCCTCGTCCCTGAGTAAAACGTCTTTTTCCTCACCCGTATGGCAGGCAGCTCGGGCCTTCCTGGAGTGTCGCTCCCACGTGGCGGTGCTGGGCCCTATGGTGCTGCTGTGTCGTTGGGCGTCCTGCAGTCTCCTGCCCTCCGGATTCTGCTGCTGGGCCTTCAGTGCCCCACAACCTCGGACTCCGGTGTCCGGTTCTTCTGCGCTTCTCCCCTCTGGGGCGAGCTTGTACACAGCTCCCTTCCCCAGGTCCTTCCTCGTCGCTGTCCTGTCTTCAACTCCTCTCAACTAACTCTCACTAACCCTGCCAGATTCCAGTTGTCAAGGGGAGGAGCTCCCCTTTCTGGTCTGGAGCCAGGATAGTGTCGTATGCTGTTATACCTGATTAGGGGACCCCTCCTTGCTTCCAGGCATGGCATCACCCCTTGTGAGGGAGGCAATGCCACTGTGGCAACCGGACCCCTGGGGTGCCACAGTATCGGTAATAGGATGCAAGGGCGGGCCAGAGGGATGTGCTATCGCTTTGATAGTCTTGGAGACAGGGAGAGCTTATAAATTACCTTAAATATACGCCTTATAAGATGACACCTGGCGTATAAGACAACTCCTGACTTTTGAGAAGATTTTCATGGGTTAAAAAGTCATCTTATACGCCAGAAAATACAGTACTTCTAATTATTGCTAGGTGGATAACCGATCACCTAGTAAGCTGTTGTGAATACTTTAGATATAGAAGTACAATATACATGGTTGTATGCTAGGACATTCAGTGTTATACAACTGTACATAGGTAGTCTATGGTGGCTCATACATTATTTTAAGGGACTGTGAGGGGGCTTATACTCTACATAGAGGGCTGTATGTGGGCTCATGTGGTATATAGGCAGGTATCAGCATACTTAATTTTTTTCAATAGTATGTAATACAATTAATATTAACATAAAATAATAATTAGAATTATGTTAGTATTAATATTGAGCAAGAATGAACAATGTTCACGTATATCCCGGTGTACTGACGGTAAGGATTATCAATTTGCAGCTACACATGTTATAAACCAGGTATGGGTAAATAGTGCGCAGGTATACCCGGGTATAACCTAGGTAAGGATAGTTATAGATTTACACTTGTGATTAAACTTGCTGATCATCCAAATTATTAAAAATCCTCCTAATGCTGCACATATCTGCACATATATTTTAGGTTTTTATGTAATGTTCTTTGTACTTGTTGAAGAAAGCCATTGCCGAGAGGAGACACTATAACTCCTGCTGGCAATGACGACTTTCCGTTCATCAAGTTGTGCATGTACCGGTGGAAATGTAGCTTTTAATCTCTCCCCTATAAATCTTCAATGCCAACAAATAGTCAATAAAATAAATCCAGAAGGTTTGAGGTTTGGCCACTTTTGTTGCTTGTGAAGATTAAAATGCATTATTTGGTATGATCGAGCAGAAGATCAATAGGATAGGAATATTTCTAAAGTCTATTAAGCCTCAATAATAATGAGGAAGAAAAAAGTAGAACGTTAATATTAGTCATGTCCAGAGCTGGGTTTTAAGGAGAGCAAAAGGGAAGTTTCACAGTGACCTCAATCATCTAGGGACCTCCACCGTTTTATTATAAAAGATCTTCCCTAACTTTCTCTCCATCGAGACATGACATCCTTTAGTGTATCACCATCAACAACATAAATATTTCAGCAGTGGCGTAACCTGAGTTTGATGGGCCCCGGTGAAAAATGTTGACCTGGGCCCACAGCTGCATGTTGGTCAAATATATCCTCTAAAGACATACATGTTCACCCCCCCCCACCCCTGTTATATTGTGTCCATCCCGGCCCCATCCTGTAATAATGTCTCAGATCCTGGCCCCATCCTGTAACAATGTCCCCCATTATGGACCCCTTCCAATAATAATGTCCTCTATCTTGCTTCCCTTCTTATTATAATGTCCCCATACTGGACCCTTTCCTGGTAAAAGTTCCCCTATCCTGGGACCCTTCCTGGTATAATGTTCCCTATGTTTGGACCCTTCCTGGTATAATGTCCCCTATGTTGGGACCCTTCCTGGTATAATGTCCCCCATCCTGGGACCCTTCCTGGTGTAATGTCCTTTGTCTGCCACAATGCATTTAAAAAAAAATCTTCTTACCTTTCTCCACTTTGACAATGCATGGCATCCTCCCCAATAGACGGCACAGAGGCCGGCAGCTAACTTTGGCGTCACTGCCATGCATGCCAATGTCAGCTGCCAGTCTCTGATTGGCAAGTAGCATGTACTGCAGTGCAGGTATGCAAATTGTCTCTTAAGAGAGGAAGAGAATTTGAATTTTAGTGCCACCTATTGGAAGTGGCAATCCTAAAGGTCAATATCAACCCTTTAACGAGTCTTGTCACATGATCTGCATGAGAGTGCAAGCCATAAGATCTGATTTGACTGTATGAGAGGTCTCTGACTAGGGTCTATGGGGTAAGCTTTCTCCTGATGGAGAGTGACTTGCCTAACATGCCAGAGTAAGGAGGCTTTTAGCATTGCTACTTCCAATAGGTGGCATTAGAATTCACAGCATCTTCCTCTCTGAAGAAACAATTTGCATATTTTACTCGCACTGATGAGAGTAAATAATGAAACAATGATCTAAGGGGCAGTGGACCGGATAGTCACCAATGGAGGCAGCAGGGTTGCTGGGATAGTTGAATATTGTTTTTTTTTTATTTTGTTACATCTTACGTTTCTTATTCTCTGAGGTCTAGAGAGACCCCAGAGCATAATAAAGAAATAACGTGAAGATCACATTTGACCAGATGTCATCAATCGCATCAATACATTTGTCTTGTATGGTGATACACTGCATAATTTTATTACAAATTGTTCTTTTCTGAGATTTAATGACAATGGGAGACAAAAACAAAGTGCCTTCATGAGTGTCCTTGCCTGTGTATAATACAGGAACTGTTTTTCCTCTTGGGTGATGACAGGTTGATCTACTCAGTTTAATAATCTGAGATAATTAAAGATCTCTGCTTATATCCTGATTATAGAACAAGTCTTAAAATAATTAATACATGGTAATGAGTGCATCTATTCTTTCTATTCGACCTTCTAAATCCTCCGCGCTTGACTTGTTCTTTGTCTTATAATGTCCTTGCCTTTTTGTCTTCTGCTCTCTAAGGAAACAAGCTAAGGTTGAATCTATTGAATCTGTACTCAGTGTGCGCTCAGGCATGAGCTGTCCGTTTCTGTCTACTGAGCCACACACTATAGAGGGGTTTTTGAGCAATCAGTGGGGGTCTCAGGAATCCTAACCCAACCAATCTGCTGTCAGTTGAGGAGACAAAATAATATAACATTGTTGTAGAAAATGTTTAGTTATTGTTTAAAGGGTTAAAGTAACACCTTGTGTGATAAATGCACAAAAATATAAGTAACATTGATTTTAACTTCCACCTAAAGTTCCACCTTGTCACATAAAAAAAATGGTGAATGAAAAAAAACCTGTTTCTATATGTTCCCCAGAAGGCGTCAGTTATGCATGATAAAAGATAACTAAGCCATCCACATTTAACTAAATTCTGCAATATTTAGGTGTAACAAATATCCATTTTTTTCTTTAGTTATTTATTTTTTTCATTTCTATTTTATGAGAAGTTCTTTACATGCCTGCAAGATGCCTGATGTGCAAAGAAAATGTCTCTCCCACAGATCACATATTTCTCTATATTCAGATCTGTGGCTTTTAATTTTAAATTTGCTAATAACATGAGGGACAATTCTGTGCATGCTGAGATTATAGTCCTTCACATTAGGGATCACGTGTACAATAGACGAGCAGCAGAGACTCCTGAGAGAACACATCAGGAAGGATTCGTGGAACTGTAATCAGCAAATTGACGGAATTCAGTGTTAGGATGTCGCCCATGTCATAGCAGCTACTTGCAGCCACCACTGAAGCCGCTTTACAAGCTCTAAAGTTATCAAGTATTCATAGCAAATTCTGTGACTAATCCATAAATACTTATTTTAGGAAAAACAATTTAAATTTAAAGAGTTTTTCCAGAGCCGCTCACACCGACATCAGGAAGTGAGTGGCGCCAATGAGGTCGAGTCTATACACATTACTGCAAGATGGGGACCACCAGGATGGGGCATATTACTAAAAGATGGGGGCCACCAGGATGGGACATATTACTAAAAGATGGGGACCACCAGGATGGGGCATATTACTAAAAGATGGGGACCACCAGGATGGGACATATTACTACAAGATGGGGATCACCAGGATGGGGCACATTACTCCAAGATGAGGACCAGGATGGGGCACATTACTGCAAGATGGGAATCACCAGGACGGGGCATATTACTACAAGATGGGGACCACCAGGATGGGGCACATTACTCCAAGATGAGGACCAGGATGGGGCACATTACTGCAAGATGGGGACCACCAGGATGGGGCATATTACTACAAGATGGGGACCACCAGGATGGGGCACATTACTCCAAGATGAGGACCAGGATGGGGCACATTACTGCAAGATGGGAATCACCAGGATGGGGCATATTACTACAAGATGGGGACCACCAGGATGGGACATATTACTACAAGATGGGGATCACCAGGATGGGGCACATTACTCCAAGATGAGGACCAGGATCTGGCACATTACTGCGAGATGGGAATCACCATGATGGGGCATATTACTACAAGATGGGGATCAGGATGGGGCACATTACTGCAAGATTGGGACCACCAGGATGGGGCACATTACTACAAGATTGGGACCACCAGGATGGGGCACATTACTAGATGTTTGCCAGAATTACTATATGATGCTAATTGTAAAACAATATTACTGTATGTGGCCAATTGGAGGAAACAAAATTGTAAAAATAAAAAAATGAAAAAATAAAAATAAAACATGAAAAAATATTTTATATGCCACTAAAAATGCAGTTTTACATACAGTACAGACCAAAAGGTTGGACACACCTTCTCATTTAAAGATTTTTCTGTATTTTCATGACTTTGAAAATTGTACATTCACACTGAAGGCATCAAAACTGTGAATTAACACATGTGGAATAATATACTTAACAAAAAAGTGTGAAACAACTGAAAATATGTCTTATAGTCTAGGTTCTTTAAAGTAGCCACCTTTTGGTTTGATGACTGCTTTGCACACTCTTGGCATTCTCTTGATGAGCTTCAAGAGGTAGTCACCGGAAATGGTCTTCCAACAATCTTGAAGGAGTTCCCAGAGATGCTTAGCACTTGTTGGCCCTTTTGCCTTCACTCTGCGGTCCAGCTCACCCCAAACCATCTCGATTGGGTTCAGGTCTGGTGACTGTGGAGACCAGGTCATCTGGCATAGCACCCAATCACTCTCCTTCTTGGCCAAATAGCCCTTACACTGCCTGGAGGTGTGTTTGGGGTCATTGTCCTGTTGAAAAATAAATGATGGTCCAACTAAACGCAAACCGGATGGAATAGCATGCCGCTGCAAGATGCTGTGGTAGCCATGCTGGTTCAGTATGCCTTCAATTTTGAATAAATCCCCAACAGCGCCACCAGCAAAGCACCCCCACACCATCACACCTCCTCTTCCATGCTTCACGGTGGGAACCAGGCATGTAGAGTCCATCCGTTCACCTTTTCTGCATCACACAAAGACAGGGTGGTTGGAACCAAAGATCTCAAATTTGGACTCATCAGACCAAAGCACAGATTTCCACTGGTCTAATGTCCATTCCTTGTGTTCTTTAGCCCAAACAAGTCTCTTCTGCTTGTTGCCTGTCCTTAGCAGTGGTTTCCTATCAGCTATTTTACCCTGAAGGCCTGCTGCACAAAGTCTCCTCTTAACAGTTGTTGCAGAGATGTGTCTGCTGCTAGAACTCTGTGTGGCATTGACCTGGTCTCTAATCTGAGCTGCTGTTAACCTGTGATTTCTGAGGCTGGTGACTCAGATAAACTTATCCTCAGAAGCAGAGGTGACTCTTGGTCTTCCTTTCCTGGGGCGGTCCTCATGTGAGCCAGTTTCTTTGAAGCGCTTGATGGTTTTTGCAACTGCACTTGGGGACACATTCAAAGTTTGCCCAATTTTTCGGACAGACTGACCTTCATTTCTTGAAGTAATGATGGCCACTCGTTTTTCTTTACTTAGCTGCTTTTTTCTTGCCATAATACAAATTCTAACAGTCTATTCAGTAGGACTATCAGCTGTGTATCCACCAGACTTCTGCACAACACAACTGATGGTCCCAACCCCATTTATAAGGCAAGAAATCCCACTTATTAAACCTGACAGGGCACACCTGTGAAGTGAAAACTATTTCCGGTGACTACCTCTTGAAGCTCATCAAAAGAATGCCATAAGTGTGTGTGACGCCTCTCAAGCCCTGCCCTGGGAAAATGGGGTACTCGGAGCCGGGTCAGATGTTGAGAAGGGGGATGCAGTCGTGGCCTCGACCCTTTCCGTGCCCAGGGCCGTCACATTGAAAATGATGTTAGGGCTATCCGGGTTGAGTGGTAATTTGTCGACTACGCCACCTGTGGTGTCTGGTGATGCGCCACCAGCGCCGCTACAGTCCGCTGAGGCCCGGTGTCATGGCGGCTAAAGTTCTTCCTGCTTCCCACAGGCGGAGCGCGGCCTCAGGGCAGTCAAGGCAGGATGAAGGGGGGTAGTAGTGCGGGAGTAGGGCACCGTGTCGTGTCGTATGGCGCGTAATGAACAGTCTGGAGGCCATAGGGATGAATTTCCAAGGCTTTACTCACAGTTCTCATCAGCAGCGCAAGGCTTCTCCCTGCTCCTCGCGGAGTCCTGCGGCCACCAGGGACGGGGGTCCGACTACCTCCGAGGAAGTCCAGTGTTTGGTAGCGTCCCTACACCAGAGTGTTCCTGCACTACAGACTTTACCCCTTCCCGTCTGTGCGTGTGTGGATAGGCCGGGTCTCCCTCTGAGCTCCTCTCAGGTGTACGGCTCGGGTGGCAATTCCTCTCCATCCGAAGCCCGCCGGGATCCTCAGGGCCTAACCGGGCTTTCCCGTCCTGGACATAGAGTACGAGGTCGGGTGTCGGGGGCCGGTACCCCTCTTGCAGCCAGAATCCCTCTGAATAGATCAGGTAGAAGAGGACAGGTGGCGTGCTCCGCTCCGTCTGCATCCTCCCCGGGACCCATTTGCTAGGGAGCCACACTCTGAAGCACCCGGGCCTTCTTGATCCTGGTCCTTGGTCGGGTTGAGACATTCCTCGTCTGCAACCTCCCTCTCGTCCCATAGATCGAGGTACGAGGGCTGTGTCCCATGCCGGTGCAGGCCCACACAGGATCTGCGTTCCCGGAGGGAAGTCGCTTTACACACAGTATTTTGACAGCACAGTACGACCACTTGACAGACACACTGTCAGAGACCACACAGGTCAGATGGACCAACTCAGAACCACCGAAGAACCAAGGACCAAGATGGCATTCTATTAAATATGAAATTAGAAATGTAACTAACTAACTGTTCCTCCACCCACACCCACTAACTGGTTCCTACCACTTTGTGTTCCCCAGTCTCCCGGTAACCAGGGGAGCAGCACCTAGTGCATGCTAGCTCCCTCTGGTGGAAATGTGGTGTTGGATGCAAAAAGCTAGGTAACTACCATCGCACCGGACTTACCTAAGAGTAGGAAGAACACACTCCATTAAAGAAGTGCAGCATTCCTGTGGCGGCCGAACCCTCAGGGGCGCCACATTCCCGCCTGGTAAAACGCAGCACGTCCGCGGGCTGCAGAGGAATATCACCCAGTGAAATTCTTTTTATATATAAACAAAACTATCATCCCTTTATGAGAGGAACATTTCTTATAACGTTGCATAACAGTATAAAAGTACAAAAGTATAAAGTTATAAAAGTGCAAATATATAAAAGTGCGAAATTATAAATTAAGGCAAGAGACTTTCTGATTTAGGACAACGGACTGCTTAAAGTGACGACTACGCCGGTGATGCAACGGCGGTAAGTTCAGTAGCAAGAGAGACCTGCCCTAAACCCTCTACGTGGGCCCTGGGATGGCTGCAGGGCATGAAGATCCGGTGCTGGACCCCCACACGTGCCACTCCAGACAGGTTTTGCTTCTGAGGTCTGGAGGTAGTAAGAAAGGCACGGTTTTGTATAAAACCAATAGGGAGCACCTAAATAGGTGCATAACTATTTACATTGCAGTCCGCCGCCTGCCATAGTCCGCAGGGACCAAAGTCTCTATAAAGAAAGGATCACACAGTAATGGAAATAGCAGCAACAGTCAACTTCAAGCAGTAACAACAGCAATAGCAGCCGGGGCTGCTTCAGACTTGGGGCTCACGAGGAGGGAAGGGCTCATTCCTCCCGACAGAGGGCAGCCGATCACCCGAGGCTGAGGAGGTGGTGGCGTCACTCCCTGACACTTTACGGACGTCCAGGGCGTACCACCCACGCTCCCCCTGGTGGCGAGCGAAAGTCACCGTATCGCCCAGGAACAGGTTCCGGCCTGGGTGTCCCTTCCTCAGGCGTGGCTCGACGTCCCGCCTACTGACGAACACGTCATCACGGAAGAGGGGACACCGAATAAACCCCCACCCCGCCTCGTGGTGAAACCGCACAACCTTGCCTTCATACCGGGGACCGGGATGGGCAGCCTCCTCCAGTCGCGCCCGAGTCTTGGAAGCCTTAGTCCGGACTTCAAGGCGCTCGCAGCGTTGCTCCCTCCGACATTGCTCCCTGGCTAGTTGGGAGACCTGCTCACTACACCAGCGGCTCCTCCTCTGCGCTTCCGCTGCGGTCTCTCTCGGGAAGCCCATCAGATCGCCCCCCTGGTTTTCCCAAGCCCACTCTTCGGCCTCGGGCCAAGTCACCGCCGGTGCAGGTAGCGGTGTTAGGACGGGCTGCGGCAAATCCTCCAGCATCGCGGACCAATCCGGGTTGGAGTCGGTGGTCTCCTCCGCAACTCCAGGCACCTCCGTTAGAGCACGTTCGGGGCAGTGCAAACCCTCACCGATAGCTGCCGCCTGCAGCTCAGGAGCCAACGCTTGCTCCCAGGTGACGGCTTGGGGATGTACATACTCCGCCATAAGGTCCAGGATCAGCTCTGAGGGCTCCGCAGCCGGGGCAGGGGTTGCCTCCTCACCTGCCGTCAGGTCGGTTTCCACCTCGACCTCCGGGCCGACTTCTTCCGGAGCCTCCTCTCCTCGGCGGCGGTCTCGGATCCGCTGGAGCATTTCTGCCTTCCATGCAGCCGTCGCCGCCTCCTGGGCCTCTCTCTGCCGCCTAGCCAACTCTGGGGCCTCCTGGTTCAGAAATGCGAAGTCTCCCGGTGTCAACGCACTGCCGCTAGAATCTCCTCCGGGTGAAGGGCCTGGACTGGGTGCAGCAGTCGCATGGCTTGTTTCTCCAGGGTCATCCATGACCGCTTCCGTTCAACACCAAACTCCAACTGCAATGGCCGCACCTTGTTGCTTTTCTTCTTCTCCCTCCTCTTTCCTGGCTGTTCTTGGGCGGCATGTTGACAGGCCCGCCTTCGTTCAGCCCATCCTGTTTGACGGGCATTACCCCGCGGACAGTCTCTGCTGGAAGGGGCAGTCCACACTTTTGGTGCCAAGCGGGAGCCCAGCCCACGATGGGAGGTGTACAAAGTCAGTCTTTTCACTGCGTGATGGCGCCTGTTCTTCTTGGGCGGGCGCCATTTTAAGTGTAAAAACAACAGTCCAAGGTGTAAGGCACACAGTACCCGATAGCAATGGGCACTTTTCTCCGTTGCTGCGGGCACGATAATCCTGCCATCTACGCCAGTGATGTGACGCCTCTCAAGCCCTGCCCTGGGAAGATGGGGTACTCGGAGCCGGGTCAGATGTTGAGAAGGGGGATGCAGTCGTGGCCTCGACCCTTTCCGTGCCCAGGGCCGTCACATTGAAAATGATGTTAGGGCTATCCGGGTTGAGTGGTAATTTGTCGACTACGCCACCTGTGGTGTCTGATGATGCGCCACCAGCGCCGCTACAGTCCGCTGAGGCCCGGTGTCATGGCGGATAAAGTTCTCGCTGCTCCCCACAGGCGGAGCGCGGCCTCAGGGCAGGCAAGGCAGGATGAAGGGGGGTAGTATTGCGGGAGTAGGGCACCGTGTCGCGTGGTATGGCGCGTAATGAACAGTCTGGAGGCTATAGGGATGAATTTCCAAGGCTTTACTCACAGTTCTCATCAGCAGCGCAAGGCTTCTCCCTGCTCCTCGCGGAGTCCTGGGGCCACCAGGGACGGGGGTCCGACTACCTCCGAGGAAGTCCAGTGTTTGGTAGCGTCCCTACACCAGAGTGTTCCTGCACTACAGACTTTACCCCTTCCCGTCTGTGCGTGTGTGGATAGGCCGGGTCTCCCTCTGAGCTCCTCTCAGGTGTACGGCTCGGGTGGCAATTCCTCTCTATCCGAAGCCCGCCGGGATCCTCAGGGCCTAACCGGGCTTTCTCGTCCTGGACATAGAGTACGAGGTCGGGTGTCGGGGGCCGGTACCCCTCTTGCAGCCGGAATCCCTCTGAATAGATCAGGTAGAAGAGGACAGGTGGCGTGCTCTGCTCCGTCTGCATCCTCCCCGGGACCCATTTGCTAGGGAGCCACACTCTGAAGCTCCCGGGCCTTCTTGATCCTGGTCCTTGGTCGGGTTGAGACATTCCTCGTCTGCAACCTCCCTCTCGTCCCATAGATCGAGGTACGAGGGCTGTGTCCCATGCCGGTGCAGGCCCACACAGGATCTGCGTTCCCGGAGGGAAGTCACTTTACACACAGTATTTTGACAGCACAGTACGACCACTTGACAGACACACTGTCAGAGACCACA